>NW_019227991.1:0-3964 GCF_002742605.1 Olea europaea var. sylvestris
TGACGAAATTGCACCCGGCGTGATTTTTGTTTCCGATCAATCAGTCAAATTTGAGCCGATTCCGACACCGTCGCGAAAAATGATGAAATTGCCCCAGCGCGATTATTATTTCCGATTAATCTTCAAATTTTAGACGATTCCGACACCGTCGCGAAAAATGACGAAATTGCCCCGATGCGATTTTTGTTTCCCATCAATCAGTCAATTTTTAGCCGATTCCGAGACCGTCGAGAAAAATGACGAAATTGCCCCCGGCGAGATTTTTGTTTCCGATCAATCAGTCAAATTTGAGCCCATTCCGACACCGTCGCGAAAAATGACGAAATTTACCCCGGCGCGATTTTTGTTTCCGATCAATCAGTCAAATTTGAGCCCATTCCGACACCGTCGCGAAAAATGACGAAATTTACCCCGGCGCGATTTTTGTTTCCGATCAATCAGTCAAATTTGAGCCCATTCCGACACCGTCACGAAAAATGACGAAATTGCCTCTGGCGCGATTTTTGTTTCTGATCAATCAGTAAAATTTGGGCCCATTCTGACACCGTCATGAAAAATGACGAAATTGCCCTCGGCGCGATTTTTGTTTCCTATCAATTAGTCAAATTTTAGCCCATTCGGACACCGTCGCGAAAAATGACGAAATTTACCCCGGGGCGATTTTTGTTTCCGAACAATCAGTCAAATTAGAGCCCATTCCGACACCATCACGAAAAATGACGAAATTGCCACTGGCGCGATTTTTGTTTCCGATCAATCAGTCAAATTTTATCCGATTCCGACACCGTAGCGAAAAATGACGAAATTGCCCCCGGCGCGATTTTTATTTCCGATTAGTTTGTCAAATTTTAACCGATTCCGACACCGTCGCGAAAAATGACGAAATTGCCCCGACGCGATTTTCGTTCCCCATCAATCTGTCAAATTTGAGCCGATTCCGACACCGTCGCGAAAAATGACGAAATTGCACCGGGCGTGATTTTTGTTTCCGATCAATTTGTCAAATTTGAGCCCATTCCGACACCCTCACGAAAAATGACGAAATTGCCCCCGGCGCGATTTTTGTTTCCGATCAATCAGTCAAATTTGAGCCGATTCCGACACCGTCGCGAAAAATGACGAAATTGCCCCAGCGCGATTATTATTTCCGATTAATCTGTCAAATTTTAGACGATTCCAACACCGTCGCGAAAAATGACGAAATTTCACCGACGCGATTTTTGTTTCCCATCAATCAATCAGATTTTAGCCGATTCCGAGACAGTCGCGAAAAATGACGAAATTGCCCCCGGCGCGATTTTTGTTTCCCAATCAATCAGTCAAAATTTAGCCCATTCCGACACCGTCGCGAAAAATAACGAAATTGCCCCCGGCGCGATTTTTGTTTCCGATCAATCAGTCAAATTTGAGCCGATTCCGACACCGTCGGGAAAAATGACGAAATTGCACCCGGCGCGAGTTTTGTTTCCGATCAATCAGTCAAATTTGAGCCGATTCCGACACCGTCGCGAAAAATGACGAAATTGCCCCAGCCCCATTATTATTTCCGATTAATCTTCAAATTTTAGACGATTCCGACACCGTCGCGAAAAATGACGAAATTGCCCCGACGCGATTTTTGTTTCCCATCAATCAATCAGATTTTAGCCGATTCCGAGACCGTCGCGAAAAATGACGAAATTGCCCCCGGCGCGATTTTTGTTTCCGATCAATCAGTCAAAATTTAGCCCATTCCGACACCGTCGCGAAAAATGACGAAATTGCCCCCGCCCCATTATTATTTCCGATTAATCTTCAAATTTTAGACGATTCCGACACCGTCGCGAAAAATGACGAAATTGCCCCGACGCGATTTTTGTTTCCCATCAATCAATCAGATTTTAGCCGATTCCGAGACCGTCGCGAAAAATGACGAAATTGCCCCCGACGCGATTTTTGTTTCCGATCAATCAGTCAAAATTTAGCCCATTCCGACATCGTCGCGAAAAATAACGAAATTGCCCCCGACGCGATTTTTGTTTCCAATCAATCAGTCAAATTTGAGCCGATTCCGACACCGTCGGGAAAATGACGAAATTGCACCCGGCGCGATTTTTGTTTCCGATCAATTAGTCAAATTTGAGCCCATTCCGACACCGTCACGAAAAATGACGAAATTGCCCCCGGCGCGCCTTTTATTTCCGATTAATCTGTCAAATTTTAGCCGATTCCAACACCGTCGGGAAAAATGACGAAATTGCCCCGACGCGATTTTTGGTTCCCATCAATCAATCAAATTTTAGCCAATTCCGACACCGTCGCGAAAAATGACGAAATTGCCCCCGGCGCGATTATTATTTCTGATTAATCTGTCAAATTTTAGACTATTCCGACTCCGTCGCGAAAAATGACGAAATTGCCCCGACGCGATTTTTGATTCCCATCAATCAATCAAATTTTAGCCAATTCCGACACCGTAGCGAAAAATGACGAAATTGCCCCCGGCGCGATTTTTATTTCCGATTAATCTGTCAAATTTTAGCCGATTCCAACACCGTCGTGAAAAATGACGAAATTGCCCCGACGCGATTTTTGTTTCCCATCAATTAGTCAAATTTGAGCCGATTCCGACACCGTCATGAAAAATGACGAAATTGCCCCCGACGCGATTTTTATTTCCGATTAATCTGTCAAATTTTAGCCGATTCCGACACTGTCGCGAAAAATGACGAAATTGCCCCGACGCGATTTTTGTTTCCCATCAATCAGTCCAATTTTAGCGCATTCCGACACCGTCGCGAAAAATGATGAAATTGCCCCCGGCTCGATTTTTGTTTCCGATCAATCAGTCAAATTTTAGCCCATTCCGACACCGTCGCGAAAAATGACGAAATTGCCCTGACGCGATTTTTGTTTCCCATCAATCAGTCAGATTTTAGCCGATTCCGAGACCGTCGTGAAAAATGACGAAATTGCCCCCGGCGCGATTTTTGTTTCCCATCAATCAGTCCAATTTTAGCGCATTCCGACACCGTCGCGAAAAATGACGAAATTTACCCCGGCGCGATTTTTTGTTTTCGATCAATCAGTCAAATTTGAGCCCATTCCGACACCGTCACGAAAAATGACGAAATTGCTCCTGGCGCGATTTTTGTTTCCGATCAATCAGTCAAATTTGGGCCCATTCTGACACCGTCACGAAAAATGACGAAATTGCCCTCGGCGCGATTTTTGTTTCCTATCAATTAGTCAAATTTTAGCCGATTCCAACACCATCGCGAAAAATGACGAAATTGCCCTTGGCGCGATTTTCGTTTCCGATCAATCAGTCAAATCTGGGCCCATTCCGACAACGTCACGAAAAATGACGAAATTGCCCCCGGCGCGATTTTTGTTTCCGATCAATCAGTCAAATCTGGGCCCATTCCGACACCGTCGCGAAAAATGACCAAATTGACCCTGGCGCGATTTTTATTTCCGATCAGTCAGTCAAATTTGGGCCCATTCCGACACCGTCGCGAAAAATGATGAAATTGCCCCCAGCGCGATTTTTGTTTACGATAAATCTGTCAAATTTGAGCCGATTCCGACACCGTCACGAAAAATGACGAAATTGCCCCCGGCGCGATTTTTATTTCCGATTAATCTGTCAAATTTTAGCCGATTCCGACACCGTCGCGAAAAATGACGAAATTGCCCCGACGCGATTTTTGTTTCCCATCAATCAGCCAAATTTTATCCGATTCTGTTTCCAATCGACCTGCCGAATTTCTCCGATTCCGAGACCGTAGCGAAAAATGACGAAATTGCCCCCGGCGCAATTTTTGTTTCCGATCAGTCAGTCAAAATTTAGCCCAATTCGACACCGTTGCGAAAAATAATGAAATTGCCCCCGGCGCGATTTTTGTTTCCGATCAATTAGTCAAATTTTATCCGATTCCGACACCGTAGCGAAAAATGACGAAATTGCCCCCGGCGCGATTTT
>NW_019227991.1:4067-4207 GCF_002742605.1 Olea europaea var. sylvestris
CGCGATTTTTATTTCCGATTAATCTATCAAATTTTAGACGATTCCGACTCCGTCGCAAAAAATGACGAAATTGCCCCGACGCGATTTTTGTTTCCCATCAATCAATCAAATTTTAGCCGATTCCGACACCGTCGCGAAAA
>NW_019227992.1:0-4206 GCF_002742605.1 Olea europaea var. sylvestris
ACTCGGTGTTCAGTATAATGCGGCCAGGCTTGTGGATATCTCTCAACTCGATCGCGCAACATAATTTTAAACCCCAAATAATTTTAAACACCTTAGTCGCACTAAGACATGAATATTGGATGACTAAAATATACTTCAGATTTTTAGTCCCATTTGAGACCCATTTACTACATAGAAAACATTCGATATGGAAAATGATATCTAAAGAAAAGTTGTAGCTCTTTGAGTTAACTTTTCAACGCACTTTGAATTACCTCAATCGGATATCGGGAAAAGAAGTTATGATAGAAATACTAAAAGTTGTACAGTATCAACCGAAGTACGCGGAATATTAAAAGTCAAATTCCTACACGATTTTCTAGCACCTTCTTAAACCTATAACTCCCACATAAATGGCACCCATATTAATGAGTATTAGGTCCTTCACTTGCCCTTAAGCTTATGATTTTCACTTATAAATAAGCCCCAATGCATACACATTTTTCACACCAAGACAAAAGTTTCTAAACATAAAAGAGAGAGTTTTCAAGTCTAGAAAAAAGAGAAAGGAGAGAGAAGAAAATTAGTTTTTCCTAGAATTTTTGGTGCTATCAAGAAGTGTTTTCCAAGCGTCAATTCTCAACGGAGTGTTTTTTTGAAATATCAAAGAAGTGCATTTTCCAACAAGGTTTAAAGCATCAATCAAGGTAGGTAGAGGTGCAAAGTGTTAATTCGTGTTAAGTTATCAGTTTCTAGCAAATAAAGATTTATTTTAATGTTTGTATGTCTAATGGTACCTCCGGTACGGCATACACCTCCATGTCTAATAGTACCTTCGGGTACGGCATGTACTTCCGGTCGAAGCGTCGTGTTAAGTCATGACTCTACGTGTTTTGGATTCTACCTGAAATCCTACTATGAAAAGGTTTCTAAAGTTACAGTTTTGAAATGTATAACTTGATCACAAATGCACCAATGATATCTATTGAGTTTTTTTAACTCACGGGTTTAACGCATTCTCTACAGATTGATATGATTCTACCTTGGACCTGGATGATGGAAAAGATGGAGAGTGGTGCAACGAGCCCATGGAAAACTCGGTGAACAAGTTATTTAAATTTATTTTTGGGAACGTTTTCAATGTTATCTCTTTAAAGTATTTGAATAACGCTGAACGCGAGAACAAGTTGTGTTTTCTTTAAATAAATTACGTTCCGTTATTTTTTTATTCAGTGTTTTATTTAAAATATTCGAAAGGTTGTTGTTAAAATTATCATTGTAAAAATTAAGCTTCCGCTAAAACATATTTTCCTATGACTAAACCACCAGTTAGTTAAGTAAAATAAGTAGCGTTCCGGTCCACAAGGGGTCGGGGCATTTACAGCGTGGTATCAGAGTACGGTTTAGCTAGTTCTATAGACCAAGTATGTTTTTTTTTTTAAAAAGAAAAAATCTAAGATACTCCATGGCATCTTGCATCCATCCATCAATCTCATTTTACGGCCCAGGTATGTTCAAAGTTAACCTTTTCATGAAAAGACTATGTTATGATGCTTTAAAAAAAAAAAGTTGAACCCCAACCTTGAGGGTCCCCCACCACTCCTGCCCTGGAGCATCGTGAGGGAGGTAAATCGCAGGTTATACCTCCAATGATACAAGGTAGAAGGTTGTTTGTACACTTGCACTTACCCAAGAGTCAAATCCATATTTCAGGATTCGAACCCTTGACGCGACAGCCTCAAGTAAAGCTGGATTTCTCCACCCTCCCTTTTTACCACTTGGAGATGTGTCCTGGGGGCGACTATGTTATGATGCTTTGCGATACTATGGTACAACTTATGCTTATTTTCAAAGATATACTATGCCAGTTAGAAATGATTTGAAAGATGTATTTTTTTTCAAAAGATACGCATTGGGCTAAAATTTATAGGTAGAATGTTATGTAATAGTATCCATTTTTCCAAGAGTTAAAAAAAAAAGGTGTATGATATGTGAAAATGCAACAGATATGGCTCGTAGAACGGCTAGGGCATATAGAGGAGCATTGAACCGTAGAATCGTCATTCAGTCCTATGAGAATTACGTGACTGATCTGCTATGTCCACTTGACGAACATATACATGATGTCTATGAGAAATGCATGACAGCGGTGAACGTTGGAATGGAGATAACGCATATTGAGGGTGTATGATATGTGAAAATGCAACAGATATGGCTCGTAGAACGGCTAGGGCATATAGAGGAGCATTGAACCGTAGAATACGTGACTGATCTGCTCTGTCCACTTGACGAACATATACATGATGTCTATGAGAAATGCATGACAGCGGTGAACGTTGGAATGGAGATAACGCATATTGAGGCTATAAATAACCTCATACACTCCCTTCCACCTCAATGGAGAGATATGGGAGTCATGGTTAGGGATGTAATGCTTGAGGAGCACTCAAATATATTTGAATTTGAAGTGTATTGCCAATCACTCTTAGACCTATGGAGGGAAAACTTAGAACCTCAACCGGAGATAGTAATTGAACTTGATGAAGAATAAGATCCTGAAGAAGGGAATGATCCTATGCCCGAGCCACAGGTTGAGATGGATATAGAATCCGGACCTGAGGCAGAAGACTCCTCTGGAGATGAGGCTCCACCAAAGAAGATCTATAGAACTTATAGGAATTAGATTTAAATCCTTGTAACAACTTCCTTTATGTCAAGAAATAAAACTTTATCTTCTTTGTTAGAATTTGATATATGAAACTAATAAGAACCATACGTTTTGTCTAAAGGAAAATGGCCCGTGCAAACCAGATCAACTTGATAAGAGATCTCCTCCAAGCGGTCCAAGACCTTGGCAGGCAAAACCCGAACCAGGCTTAACCCCTACCACTAGCTCCTAATCCTCATCCAACCCATGCTTCAGTGGTCGGGCAATTTAGAAGACACAAGCCCCCTACCTTCAATGGAGCAGCTGATCCAATTGCAGCCGAGGAGTGGCTTCGCAAGTTGAAGAGAATATTCCGATTAATAGGGTGCACGGACGCCTAGAAGATCCAGTGTGCTGAGTTTATGTTCTTCGGTGATGCAAGCCACTGGTGGGACTCGATGTCAAGGACGAGGACCCCAGAGCAACAAGCGGAATTGACTTGGGAGCGATTTAAAGAGGAAGTAATGGACAAGTACTTCCCACAGTCTTTGAGAGATCACAAAGAAAGTGAATTTCTCCAACTCAAGCAAAGGACTATGTCCCTGACTGAGTATGAAAGGAAGTTTGACCAACTTTCAAGGTATGCTCCACATCTGGTGGATACGAAGGACAAGAAAGTCAGGAGGTTTGAACTAGGGTTGAACCCAGATATAAGCATGATACTTATGTCCCATCGTTTCACCTCATACCGTGAAATGCTAAAAAGAGCTCATGCTATCTGGTACCAAAAGACTAGCGCATAGCAATATAATCAATCGTTCAATCAACCGGACAACGGCAGTATGGGTAAAAGGAAATGGAATGGCCAGGATAAGGGAAAGGGCAAGTGGCAGAACAAGAAAGCTAATGGCGGAGCCAATGCCAACAAGAGCATTGTGCCAGTTATAGAGTCATGTCCTAAGTGTGGAAAGACGCATCGTGGCGTGTGTTTGCAAGGAAAGAATGTCTATTTCAGATGTGGCAAGCCAGGGCATATTTTTAAGAATTGCCCCACATTTATCCCGAAGAAGGATGATAACAATGACCAGAACCAGAAAGGGAAAGCACGAGTTTTTGCAATGACTCAGAAAGATGCAGAGGAAAACTGAAACGTCATAGCAAGTACTTTATTGATAGCCAATACACCTAATTATGTAATGTTTGATTCAGTAGCCACACACTCCTTTGTATCGACAACTTTTATGGCTAAATCTAGTATTACCTATGATAAGTCGGAAGGTACATTAGAGGTTAACATTCCTTTAGGCAACCCTTTGAGTACTGATAGAATAGCCAAATCAGTAAGTATTGAAGTTGAGGGAAAACCAATGGAAGCGAACCTATACATGATAGAAATAAAGGATTTTGATGTAATACTAAGCATAGATTAGTTGGGTTGTAATTACGCCACCATCCGATGTAAGGAAAGGGAGGTATCATTTCAGAAACCAGGAGATGAACCATTTTTGTTCCTTGGAATGAAGAAGAAACCCCTTATTCCACTAGTATCGGCTTTACAAGCTGAGAAGATGTTGAGCAAA
>NW_019227993.1:0-4204 GCF_002742605.1 Olea europaea var. sylvestris
GGAAAAATCTAGAGAAAATATTCAGGAAAAATGTTAATGAACAAGGAGAAAATTTTACATGATTTAGTCTCTCTCAAGTACACTTTGGCACGTTTGGTCGGCAGATTAAATAATATTGGACAATATTAAAGAAGAAAGATGATTTAAAATCTCATTCATCACAGTGTCCAATTGCACCTTACCAAACATGCGCCATACGCATCTCTTATGCCTTTGTAGCTTCCAATGGAGCTCCAGTTTTGCTAGCAACGATCTGCTCATAGAGGTCTCTGATTTTCAAGCCAACTATTGTTTGGAAAAGTCCGGTGCCATTGTTGCTGCCAGGGAAATCCGCATGCTTCAACATTTGTTGTGTGACTTCTCCATAGAACTTGGTCGAAATGTTGCTAAGATGGCTTTCTACATAGATCAGTTCATCTAGCCTGTCAAACTGCCCATCCATCTCCAACACCGACACCTGCACAGAATGAGTGAAATGAGCTGTCAAGGAATTGTGCCTAATAAGTCACTTAAAATAAGTATTCAAAAATGTTTGGAGACAAAAAATTACTTAACGATAACTTCACTTTTTCTCAAGTTTAGACAAACACAATCCTTAGTTGATTAGCGAGAAAGTCCGTTTCTGTCTATAAATGTTCATCACATAGATCCCCCTTTATCTTCTGCACTAAGACATTTTACTCGGTTCTCGATTAATCCTACTTTGCATTTCACTCAATACATACGGCACCACAATCAGTATAACGAGATTGGAGTATCGAATTAGGCATACCTCGTGCCCAAAGTAGGTTTCGGGGCCGTAAGAGAATTTGATGCCAGGATAAGAACATGTCAACTTCCTTCCACAAGGGATCCATGAAATGGTGGAACCTTCATCAAAGAGGTAAACAGGGTTGAAATATTTCACCCCTTCTTTCATTATCAATCTTACTCTTAAGACCTTCCCTTCATTGTCATCAGGAATGAGTTGTGTTGGCAACACTTCAATAACTGCATCTGCATATTGCTTCTGTGGATCTGCACGATGAAAAGAGATCAAAATTCGACTTTATCGAATACATGTGCATTTGGACGTCTGCATTGTCACGAATTATGCCCTGATCTCTAATTTTTATAAGAGTAAAACGTGTAGATTCTCCTCACAAAAAGGCATATAGTAGGACTTTAGGAAAACCTCGTACATGTATGAATGTTGAACGTATTCCCTCTTTAAGTATAAAAATCCCACATCAAGCAATCAATATATAAGGGTTTAAGCTACTGCGAAGTCTGATACAACAGCTTGGAAACCCAGTTTTATATCCCTCTAATTAAAAAACTCGCCTTGGGGACTAATGTCCCATAGGCCTTATTGCAGATGCCAGTCTGAGGTTCAACGCGTGTCTACATCTGTGTCTGTAAGTGCGTGTATTTGGAGTTAGGCAAGAAGGATTACCAATGTAAGCATCAAAATCAGGCTTCCTTGCTTCAATACTAGCTTTAATGCTTTCAAGACTGTGTCCTCTCTCAGCCATGTCCCTCTGCATTTGGAAATTCATGATGATTGAGTTAGCCGCCACAACGACAAAAAAATGATTTTTATCGTATCAAAGAGTTGAATTTCTAAATTCCTTCTCGACAGGTTTCATCTTCAATTCTAGGAAATGAAATTACCTGAATTTTCCATGCAAATTTAACCTCGTTGCTAATGTCCAAATAGATACTGAAGTCCAAGAGTTCTCTCACCCGGGCATCGTACCTATGCGTCCAAATGAAAAAATAAAAATTATCATCACAAATTTGATTTTATTGTGGTTATATATTGATCTCATTTGAAGTAATTATTTTGCATCATAAAACCATAACTTCTACATGCTATGAATAAAACACTTAATCCCGAGAGAAACACAAGAAAATACAAAAATGAGTATGCAATTCACTAAGCCTTATCAACCTCGCCGCAAAAGTCAAGTCCTGGTAGAGGAGAAAAGTGAATGAAATAATTAAACTCCATTCATATAGTGCAAAAAAATTTAATGCACAATCAGTTCATTTCAATTTATTCCTCTCTTTTATAGTCTCTGTATTGGGAGAATAAAATAAATAAATGGTGCAAGTAACTATATATTTTGAAAAAGGAAAAGTAATTTTAACGCTAGATAAATTAAAGAACAAATAGTTAAGACGAAGAAAAAAATAAAAAGATAGAAAGAAAGGGATAAGGAGCTTGTTTGGGAGTGATTTTTTTTCCCAAAAAATTGATTTTTTGACTGTTATTTCATTATTCCAACCGTTATATTTGACTTCTTCTCTTACAGGTGGATCCCACTTTTTTCCTAACGGTCAAAAAATCAATTCTCAAAATCACTCCCAAACAAGTTCAAGGTGTGCGCTACTCGTAGCATGACAAGGGGTCGGAAGAAGATATTACTATAATTAATCTTAATTCCTTAACCTTGCAATTAAGGTTAACCATTCATATTTTATTTGAGAATAACTGTAAAAATTAATGATCAAGAAAAATTGAAGCATATCACAATCTACTCCGTCTATAAATGCAAGAAACATTAGTAGATAATCAACCTATTTTTAGAGCAATAAAGCATATTAAATACGTCAAAAAATTATAAATACCACAAAAATATCATACAAAAAGGAAATAAATAACTCTTGTTTGGGATTGATGGAAAATGTTGTTGAATAAATCAATAAACATGTGTGTGGAATGGAAGGAAAAAAAAATATAAATAACTCTTGTTTGGGATTGATGGAAAATGTTGTTCAATAAATTAATAAACATGTGTGTGGAATGAAGGAACAAAAGTATAATGCAAATGAATATCGGAGGCCAAAAATTGAACCATGCGACCGCATATCAAAAGTTGAACATTACAATCTACTTGTGCAAAACAACGCGTTTAATACGAGATGGTTTGACGACACAATACTTACATTGGGTGCAATCCTTCAATAACAAAAATTTTGGGAGGCTTGATCAATTCAGGAGGGTCAATTAAACCGGTGACATGATTATAGATAGGTTTCTCCACAGCAACACCATTTTTAATCGCCTTAACCTGTTCATACATAAGATCAAAATTATTTGCTCTTGGATCAAGTGCAGTAACTCCCTTCTCTTTTCTCCCAGTTCTATCTAGTGAATGATAATCATCCAAACAAATCACAGTAGTGGTGTCACTAATCAGTGTGTTAGAGTCAGGGTTGCCGCCCTTCGGTGGCTCTGCCGCTCCGCCGAAGACACTCGTCAACCGCCGCATGAAGGTGCTTTTTCCACAGCCAGAGTCTGCAGCTAAGCCAATCACCACTGTGTTCCCGGCGGAGCATGTTATTACAGTGGTGGCTCTTCTGGTGGTGGTGGTGGTGATGGTGGTGATTTTCTTGAAGAAAACTAGCTGTTTTTGGTTGAATCCTAAGTGGGTTTTTGTGGGTTTTGAGATTGAACAAGTAGAGTTGAGAGATAGAACTGTGTACACTGTGGAAACTGCCATTTTCTATCTACTCTCTCTACTCCAAAAAATGGTGTGTAGTGGTATATTTTTGCGACATGAATTGTGGGATTTTTATTTTAATTATTTGTACAAATTATGGAAAAAATGTGAGACACAGAATGAAAGAAAGCAGTTTTGTTTGGATAGGAAGTTGATCAGTTTGATGTTGTCACTGTTTATGGGATTCTGTGACTACCTTTGTTTTGGTCTTTTGGACAAAGTTGGAGGTCATTTGGGACATGCTTGGAATTTTGACTTCTCTTCAAGGATAAAGTTGTAAATTAAGTTCCTCTATATAAAGCTTAAAATCTCTCCATAAAGCTTAAAATATTTCTCCGTTTGATTCATTATTTGCTTTTTGAGGAAAAAATTGCACTATTAGGCTTCATCATTTGTAAAAATTACGAATTCATTGCTAGTTTTTCGTTATAGTTACACATTTGGTATTTTTGCAAACAGAGGCAAGCTCTAGCGACGGAGAGTTCATCAACTTCCTCTCTTTCTTATGATACTAGAGACTACAAATAGGGCTGGACATGATCCAATGAACCCGAATTTAAGGGTATTTAGTAAGCAGAACTGTCGATTCAAATTTAATTTTGGAACCGAATAAATTAGGTTCGATTCAATTTCAGTCGATACTCGAATTTTGTACAATAATTATATATATTTTTAATATTTACAGAATGCTACATTAATTCAACTAATGACATATT
>NW_019227994.1:0-4203 GCF_002742605.1 Olea europaea var. sylvestris
AAATATGCGACTTTGAAAAAGAAGCATAAAATTAACGTTCACTTCTTTTTAAGCTTAGAAAAAGGTGGCATCAGCCATGAAAGCGATGGCAAACCTGGAGGGTGACAGACGAAGTGATGAAGCCAAACGCATATTCACCAATACGTGGATGCCTTATAATGGCCACTTCCTTGAAAGCCTGAGTGTTCTGATCTGCAATAATATTGTGAATAACTATTCACCCATGCACGAGAAAATTGAAATGAAGAACCAAATTAGTCAAAATCAATAAATAAATAAAAGCAAACCTGGAGATATTGCAGAACTAATTTGCTTGGAGGCACTGTAAATATGACGAACAAATGGCATACGCTTGATGAACCACTCCCCAAGGCTCAAAACAGATGCCCCCAACCATGATGACATGAATACTCCAACCAAGAAAATAAATGTAATAGAAGTAACAAATCCTAGACCTAAATCAAGGAGTAGGAGCAAGTGTTAGCTTACAGAACTTTTATCATAAAGAACAGACATGACAATCAATAAACTGTAAGGAGAATTCACAGTTATGACAGTTTCAAAAGTAACACAACTAACATTTTTCTTGAATTTCTTTGTAATTCTACATGCTCCAGCTTGAGAAATTCTATTATAACACAACAAAAATTAAGGACATACTCGTACTTTTGGGCATTAGGTGAAGGTGTCAAAAGCTTACCAAAGATGTCAATTCCAAGCTGAGCATAAATTGGTGAGAAAAAGCCATCCACAAAGTGAATAAACCACCATGTTATATAGAATGTGATAGCTATTGGGAAGAGGATGACACTGCAAAACGACACAGTAATTAATAGCTACAACAGTAAAGAGCACATAGAGCTGCAAGAGTAAATTTACAAGGAAAATAAATTAAAAGAACTTGATAAAAAATCCATTAACATACAATCTGTCAGGCAAATTTCTTATGAAAAACTAAAACTGTGTAACAATATCAATTTAGAAAATGTGACCTTGGACACTTATGTTGAAGGATCATTGCCATGCAAGGCATTCATAGGAAACTGGTCTTCAACAGATCATGGTTCACTTTACTTTTTCTAGTATCGTGAATAGATAATGGATTATGTTCTAATGGCCAGCATAAATGCTGACACCACTGTGGCAAGCGCTAATTTAATGAAGATGAAGGAGCCAAACTACTTAAAATGTATCCAACTCATTAGATCCATTGCTAAATGTGGAGTGATAATCTCCTTTCAGATAAAAACGACTAGTTTAGCTCCAAGCCTAATGTCTGAGAATAATTGTCGCAGTACATACTAAAATATCTCATATCTGAAATTATAACCATGTCAATCCATATATTTTTACGACATTTGCCAATGAAGTCTTCAAAAGGGAATCCCTGTTTGATATTTCATGTATCAAAATTGGGTAATTAGCACATAACGTCTTTACCATTCACTATTATTGTAGAAAACATCTTTACCTTTCATTTTTGACATTTTCACCCTTATTGCGCAAAAAGTCATTTGCATCCATTTTCTCGATTAAAAGTTGTGAAACGATAAATATACCCTTTATTTTTTTAAAACAAAAAGAAAAAGAAAGAACTAATTGCAACTATAGTAAAGTGCAAAACGAGTCCCAAACAGATTAGTAAAAGGATAATTAGGAGGGTATATTTGTTATTTCCCATCTTTTATTGAGAAATTAGATGGAAATGATGGTTTACGCAATTAAAGGTGTAAGTAAGGGTGAAAATGTCAAAAAAATGAAAGGTATGAACTTTTTCACAATAATAGTGAAAGGTATGGACATTATGCACTAATTACTCTTTCAATAATTTATTTGGGACTCGCTTGCACTTTTTAAAAAAATCTAGGACTATGATTGCAATTAGTTCTTTCTTTTTCTTTTTATTTTATTTGAATAAAATGATATATTCGTCGTTTCACAGCTTTTAATTGAGAGAATTGATGAAAATGACCTTTTGCGAATTGAAATGTGGAAATGAGAGTGAAAATGCCAAAAAATAAAAGGTAAGGATGTTATGTGCTAATTGCCCTATCAAAATCGACTATTTTATCTTTTATGTTAAATATCTAACCCATAAAATTAAAAAGGATACTCCAAAATTATATATTGAAAAAAAAAGATTGATAAAATGGAAAATATAGTAAAGATAAAGCTTATTTAAGTTCACTCTGGATCTTCGCAATACAGTTTTACCCTGAGAAGTCTTATCTCCTAATATATCAACCTCCAAAGCTTATTATAGCCCTCGTTTAGTAGCAATTTTTTACCCAAAAAAATTAATTTTTTGACCATTATTTCACTATCTTCAGCCATCATTTTTTACTTCTTCTCTCAAAGGTTGAACTCACTTTTCTCTCTCACAGTTAAAAAATTAATTCTCATAATCACTACCGAATAGGCTCATAGACTTGTGTGTCTACAAATTTATTGAAATTGTTTTTTTATAATTCTCAAAGTTTGCCGAGTTTTTTTCCTTTCATATATCAATAAATAATCGAAGAAGCATCAATACTTGTAAACTCGTTACGTAGCATCCGATACGTATTCAAGCTCCAATACCCTCAGATACCTTCCGATACGTACCAGATACTTGTTTTTAAATTATTTTATATATTTTTATATTTTTTAAATTTTCAAAACGTATCCAATACGTATTTTTTAGTTATTTTACATTTTTGTATAATTTTCGATACATATACAATAAATATTTTTTAAATTATTTTAATAACTTATTAAATATCAATAATATTTATTTAAAATACACAATTAGAGTTTTAAAATTAACAACTAGACTTTTTATTGGAAATGCACAATATTATAAATATTTCAATACATGTGAAATCATGTTATAGTTTACGAATATATTTTTATTATTGGAAATTGAAATTGACTAGTATTAAATAAATTATACATATAAAATTGTGTTATATTAATTCTATCATTGAAAATAGATGATGATTTAAAAACCCATGCTAATAAAGTGCTTTAGTATTTTATTTTATTTTTATTATCATACTTATGTGTTAATTTTGTTATATTAAGGAAATTATGTTGAATTTTATAAAACATATTGGGTATCCTAATTTTTTCAAAAAATTCATATCGACGTATCCGTATTGTATTGTATCCGAATTACGTATCAATATCTGTGCTTCTTAGTAAATAATTTCCTATTTATTAGTGTATCAATGTACTTGAATAGGTGTCCATGTTTAGTATCCTACTTTATTACTCAAAAAAAGTGAGAAAAGCGAGACTATTTCAAAAAGGTAATAAGATAACGCCTGCCAAATTAATAAAAATTAAAAAACTGCATATATTTAGTGCAGATGGATCGCTAAATAAATGGCCATTATTCTATCTCAAGCTCAAAGAGCGTATAGCAGATCAATAGAATGATAAGTGTGCTCACCACCCAGTCATAAACTTCTTCGAAGCCCAGCTCCTAACAACTTTGTAAAAAGTCTGTAAAGTATCAGCAAAATACAGTATTTTCAGACCACAGTTAACATTTAGATGCAACCACTAGGACAAACAATACAATCATATCATTGTTGGAAAGTTTCCTCTTGAAACAAATTCAATCATAAACTATAAGGAACCTTGTGGTATAAGAAGATTTGAATACAAGATTTTTTTGAATATTGATACTACGAGGCTCATCGCCTGATTTTGCATGCAAAAACACAGCTACAGAAAGCACATTAACATTAATTATCATCACTATGCAGGGTAAGAAATATAAATGACCATGGAACTAGCTGTTAACCAAGGAGCTATAACAGGTAGAAAAAATAAGCTTAAAATCCCTACTACTATGCCAAGCAATGACTTGCATTTAATGCGAAAGAAAAGCAAAAGTAAACATATGAATTGCAATTGTTTCTTTTCGAAATTAAGCTGTTGCAAACTAGATTATGTTTGGTATTTCTGATTAGGAGAGAGGAGTGAGATTCAATCTATTCGGGGAGTAATCCATGAGAACAAGGCAAGATAAGAATTAAGAATGTATTGATATTCCAACCATCAAAATTAAACTCTCCCCTCACTCTTAGATTAAACAAATAAGCTGTCAGTATAATCTTAATCCAATCGGTTGTATCTAATGATTTATATATATATGATCTGATGAGATATGATGGGTCAGAGTTTCTTCCAAAAAAAAAAAAAAAAAAAAAACCC
>NW_019227995.1:0-4203 GCF_002742605.1 Olea europaea var. sylvestris
GTTTATGTTTTCTTAGTTATGTTGAAATTTTGAGTTCTGTAATGTTTCAATATTTTACTTTTTACTAAAATAAAGATTAGTTAAATGACCTATTCATCTTGTGTTTGATGAATTGATTTAAAATCATGTATTCCCTGAGTGTTGTATTGTACATGAAATTATTTGGAGTCTGACGACGTTTCATGATTTGCTTCTAGTATTTGTGAATTGGGTTGGATGATGGAATGATATTAGTTTTGTGAAAAAGTGCTTGCATTCGTTTATGTCTCTTCCTTTATTTTTTTTTTAGTTGCTTTATTTCTGAACAGTTTGTTTTGTGATGGCTTTAAAATCCAGTATTCTATATATGAATGGATAGCTTTTGACGACCCACATAGTTATCTTAGAGAGATTTTACGTAATTGGAAGTGATTTAGCAATGATTTAGAAGTTCAATGCCTCCCACTGAACTGTCGTTCCCGACAGTAGAGCTCAGGTTTTCTCGACAGTTAGGCCAGCCTTCTTGCATGTTTGGACATCAACTGTCGGTACCGACGGTTGTAGTCGACTTTTCTCGACAGTTGAGTGTGTCCATGCATTAGTGGGTTTCATTAAACTGCTATTTATGATACAATATCTTTAAGTTTATTCAGTAACCCCAGTGAGTTTTATGAATGCATCTTGCAGGACACAGGACTGATGGAGTTTGATTATTGTATTACAGAGGAGGCAAGGTTGCGGGCCCACATTTCGCAGAGGAGCAACTTGAAGTATGTGAAGACAGTGATGGACCTTTTTGATGACCGGCAGCGCGACGAGTTTCGAAACTCTCCCTTCGGGTATTTGGCCGAGGTTGCAGAGATTCAATTCTCTGCCCAGCTCATCTAGCAGCTCGTGTTCAGAACCATTCGCACTGACAAGGTTAGCAAGCTCTGGTTCAATGTGTAAGGCAACATGATGAGATTCGGTCTACAGGAGTACACCCTTGTGACGGGGTTAAGATACGGTGTATTCCTGGAGGGTGATGAGTTCGATTGAGTGTTAGAGAGGAGAAGGCTGAAGGAGAGGTACTTCAAATCCATGGAGAAGATATCGTTGGCACAACTCCAAACTACTATTGCCCGACCTTCAACGACCCAAGCCGATCGCTACAAGCTAGGGCTCGTGCTAATAGTCGAAGGAGTTTTCAATGCCCCTGATAATAACGTCGAAATTGATTTGCGTACACTATCTATTGTCGACAACTTAGATATCTTTTTTGTCTACCCTTGGGGTAGAGTCGGCTATCGGCCTTTGCTGCATGGATTCCGGGGTTTAATTATATCTAGTCTTCACTATAACTTTAATTTGGGACGATATTATTATGTTAAATTCTCAAAGTAAGGCATTAAGGCACATACATGAGATGCAACGAGAAGATGAGTCGTTACAAGTGTCAAGAGCATGACAACCATGGTAAAAGTAATTCATAAATCAATGAATTGAGTAAAAGTAATTATTTCGTTGTTCGTCTTCCATGTGTGTTACGATGATGACCCGTACGTGTGAGAAACTATACCATTACAACCATGGCAAATTAAGAGTAGCAATTTGATTGAGCAGTTTTTTGTTGTAGATATGGACATTTCCTTAATTGTGCACATGATTAAAGAGTGTTTAACATTGTACTAAGTATGGGGAAATGGGGGATAAAGGTATACTTCATTTATTCAACCATCACACCAAGTGCATTTCAAATTTACAAGGAGATTGGACTTGGTGGTTGGGTAGATGGAGACCATAATTGTTTCCCCTTCAATTAGCTTATAAATACTGTGGGACTTCATTTTCACTTACAAACAAGTTCCTTCAAGACCATTATCACCCATTCACCTTCTCACAGATACTTCTCATTCCTTCAGTACTACTATACGTTCACATAATGAGTTCTTCCACAGGAAGCAACGAACCGTTGAACATGAACGAGCCACTGCCAGTTCTTGGTTCATCTCCGCTTTTTTCAATTTATATTTCGTCAGATGAGGAGAAAGTTAACCCTCGTATTGGGAGGGGAGCCATTTCCCCTGTTCCTTTTCCCAACTTAGAAGTTGTTTCCAACGAGGGTGCACAATCACCGAATGGAGTCCTCAATGAGGAGTTCGAGTTGGATGCCGGATACGAGGGGGATTCCGACGATGAGGACGATTGGATGGCGTACGATCCCCCAAATGCTGTAATTATCATCTCTTCCGACGAGTCAGGTGAGGATAGCGGGGATGATGGTTCAGTTGTGGACGACGAATAAAGTGACACCCATGGAATGTAGTGAATAAGTACTGTATAGTAAGGTATTTTGTAGGGATGACTTTAGTTAAGACAATACCAAAAAGTCCACGTGAACATGTCCCTAAGATGCAATTCGTCATGTTTTTTGCGTTTTCCGATCGAACTGTCGAGAATTACTGAGACTATCTGTCGGGTACGACATGTCAACTGTCGGGCAGTAAGGATAATATGTACAAAAATGGTTATGTATTTTGCAGTATGTAAAACGGCTATTGTGAAAGGTGTGTATCATGGACTAACTTTAATCCATGATTTACGATGACGCAAATGATTGTACATTTCTTCGGGATTCACGATTGCGTTTTGCACTACCTTTAATTTCAATTTAAAATGATGCTAATGATAGTAAATCTGTAGGGGGATAGAAGATTGCGTTTCGAAATGGAAAAAAAATATATGTACAGTATCAAACATTTTCCGTTCTCGTGTTTAGAGGTCACAACATGTATGTGTGACGCAGACCGTGAGTGCAATGCAAGGTTCCGTCAACTGTCGAGAATAAGTAACACATCTATTGGGACTGACATTTGAACTGGGCGGGATGTTTACTACGTGCAGGACAGAGAGTGAAATTTTTATGTGCACAATAGGATGCGCAACATGCAAGAACATTAATGATCACAAACTGTAAATCATAACTTCATAATGTTCGATGTAGTACAGAATAATTAACATACAACGTCTATTAACCTGCAAATCTTTAAGGAGCATGTGATATACGAGGGTTTGAACACGTGGTCCGATTATGACCAACTCTACCACAGCGGGATACATTTTTTGGTAGACCATGCATACTCATACCTAGAACGCTTACGGCGGGTTGGTGGTCTACCTGGAGGACGACGTACGAGTGGTGGGAAAATAGGAGTACATGTAATTAAGCTCGGAACAACCCAATCCACTTCCCTCGGAACAGGATATATAGTTTCGCCGTAGGCACCATTCCAGTAGTTCGATGAATAATAACGGGAGCAAAGCTCGTACAACGTCTTCCCTTTAAAGCAAGCAGCACGACTTGCATGAATACATGGCATACGGTTTAGTTGGAACTCACGACATGTGCAGGTTTCTTCGGACAAGTCAACTATGTCCGTGTCGTTGGATATTCAAACCTGCATCAAGTTGTTTGTCAGGACATGGGCTCGAAGCCTAGTTCCATTTTCGAAAGTCGTCCGTAACTTGTTCTCCATCCTTGGTGTCAATAAGGTACTGCATTCTTCCGCATTTGCTCGACGTTCGTAAAATCACTTCTGCATAGTACTCCGAATGTGTTCAACCAAGCAGGTTATCGGTAACGATCGGGCTTCTCTCAACATCAAGTTCAACGACTCTGCATTGTTGTTTGTTATAATATTGTAACGGTGTCCAATAAATAGTGCTCTGGACCAAAATGAATATCCCGCTCGCTCTAAGTACCCGTGCGCTCTTTCGCTCACTCTACGAATCTGTCCCATGAGTCGTTCGAAGTCCTCGACCCGAAAAGTTGTAGCAGGTCGTTTGAATAGAAATAATAGGCTTGCGTTGTTATACCACTGTATTAGATTTTTTTCCATATTCCATATACAACAACCATGCTGAGACGATGGAAACAATTGAGAAATAGCTTTTTGAATACTCTTTTTCCTGTCTGAAGCGAACACGAGTTCTTCGGAATCCCCTATAAGGTCTTTCAAGTTCGACAAAAACCACTTCCACGATTTATTGGTTTCAGCATCCACGATCTCCCATGCCAACGGATAAATCTGTTTGTTACCATCTTGGACAGTTGCCACTAGGAGTGTACCTTTGTATGGACCTTTCAAGTGACTGCCATCACCACAAATAATGGGTCTCAAGTACTGCATGTATCCACGAATGCTTGCACCAAAAGCTACGAAGAAGTAACGAAACCTATTACAA
>NW_019227996.1:0-4202 GCF_002742605.1 Olea europaea var. sylvestris
GCCCATTCCAACTCCCTCGCGAAAAATGAAGAAATTTCCCCCAGCGAGATTTTTGTTCCCGGTCAACTTGTCAAATTTGAGCCCATTCCGACTCCGTCGCGAAAAATGACGAAATTGCCCCTGCGCGATTTTTGTTTCCTATCAAACTGCCAAATTTGAGCCCATTCCGACACCTTCGTGAAAATGAAGAAATTGCCCCTGGCGTTGTTTTTTTTCCGACCAACCTGTCAAATTTGAGCCCATTCTGACTCCGTCGCAAAAAATGACGAAATTGTTCCCGGGGCGATTTTTGTTTACGATCATTCTGTCAAATTTGAGTTCAATCCGACCCCGTCGTGAAAAATGCCGAAATTGTGCCTGGATAAATTTTTGTTTCCGATCAACCTGTCAAATTTGAGCCAATTCCGACACCGTCGCGAAAAATGACGAAATTGCCCCAGGAGCGATTTTTGTTCCCGATAAACTTGTCGAATTTGAGCCCATTCAGACCCCGTCGAGAAAAATGACGAAATTTCCCCGGGCAAGATTTTTGTTCCCAGTCAACCTATCAAATTTGAGCCCATTCCGACAACGTCGCGAAAAATGACGAAATTTCCCCCGGCGAGATTTTTGTTCCCGGTCAACCTGTCAAATTTGAGCTCAATCTAACACCGTCGCGAAAAATGACGAAATTGCCCCGGGCGTGGTTTTTGTTTCCGATCAACCTGTCAAATTTGAGCTCAATCTAACACCGTCGCGAAAAATGACGAAATTGCCCCGGGCGTGGTTTTTGTTTCCGATCAACCTGTCAAATTTGAGCCCATGCCGACTCCGTCGCGAAAAAAGAGGAAATTGCTCCCGACGCGATTTTTGTTTGCGATCAACCTGTCAAATTTGAGCCCAATCTAACACCGTCGCGAAAAACCACGAAATTGCCCTAGGCGCGGTTTTTGTTTCCGATCAACCTATCAAATTTGAGCCCATTCTGACACCGCCACGAAAAATGACGAAATTGCCCCTAGCGCGATTTTTCATCTCGATCAACCTGTCAAATTTGAGCCCATTCCGACTCCGTTGTGAAAAATGACTGAATTGCCCCTGGCGCGATTTTTGATCCCGATCAACCTGTCAAATTTGAGCCCATTTCGACTCCGTTGCGAAAAACGACGAAATTTCCCCGGTGCGATTTTTATTTCCGATCAACCTGTTAAATTTTAGCCCATTCCAACACAGTCGCGAAAAATGATAAAATTGCCCCTGGATAAATTTTTATTTCCGATCAACCTGTCAAATTTGAGCCCATTCCGACACCGTCGAGAAAAATGACGAAATTGCCCCTTGCGCGATTTTTGTTCCCGATCAACCTGTCAAATCTGAGCCCATTCCGACTCCGTCACGAAAAATGACGAAATTCCCCCAGGATCGATTTTTGTTTCCGATCAACCTGTCAAATTTAAGCCCATTCAGACTCGACCGCGAAAAATGACGAAATTGCCCCCGACGCGATTTTTGTGTCCGATCAACCTGTCAAATTTGAGCCCATTCCGACACCCTCGCGAAAAATGACGAAATTGTCCCCGACGAGATTTTTGTTCCCGGTCAACCTGTCAAATTTGATCACATTCCGACTCCGTCGCGAAAAATGAGGAAATTTCCCCCAGCGCGATTTTTGTTTCCGATCAACCTATCAAATTTGAGCCCATTCCGACACCTTCATGAAAATGATGAAATTGCCCCTGGCGTGGTTTTTGTTTCCGATCAACCTGTCAAATTTGAGCACATTCCGACTCCGTCGTGAAAAATGACGAAATTGCTCCGGGCGCGATTTTTATTTACCATCAATGTGTCAAAATTGAGCCCAATCCGACCCCGTCGCGAAAAATGACGAAATTGCGCACGAATAAATTTTTATTTCCGATCAATCTGTCAAATTTGATCGTATTCCGACTCCGTCGCGAAAAATGACGAAATTGTCGCGAAAAATGACGAAATTTCCCCCTACGAGATTTTTGTTCCCGGTCAACCTGTCAAATTTGAACTCATTCCGACTCCGTCGCGAAAAATGACAAAATTGCCCCCTGCGCGATTTTTGTTTCCGATCAACTTGTCAAATTTGAGCCCATTCCGACACCTTCGTGAAAATGACGAAATTGCGCCTGACGTGGTTTTTGTTTCCGATCAACCTGTCAAATTTGAGCCCATTCCGACTCCGTCGCGAAAAATGATGAAATTGATCTCGGCGCGATTTTTGTATACGATCAACCTTTCAAATTTGAGCCCAATCCGACCCCGTCGCGAAAAATGACGAAGTTGCACCCGGATTAACTTTTATTTTCGATCAACCAGTCAAATTTGAGCCCATTCCGACACTGTCTCGAAAAATGATGAAATTGCCACTGGCGTGATCTTTGTTCCCGATCAACCTGTCAAATTTGAGCAAATTCCGACTCCGTCTCGAAAAATGACGAAATTCCCCCCAACAAGATGTTTGTTCCCGGTCAACCTGTCAAATTTTAGCCCATTCCGACTCGGTTGCGAAAAATGACGAAATTGCCCCCCGCGCGATTTTTGTTTCCTATCAACCTGTCAAATTTGAGCCCATTCCGACACCTTTGTGAAAATGACGAAATTGCCCCTGGCGTGGTTTTTGTTTCCGATCAACCTGTAAAATTTGAGCCCATTCCGACACCGTCGCGAAAAATGACGAAATTGCCCCCGGAGCGATTTTTGTTCCCGATCAACCTATCAAATTTGAGCCCATTCCGACACCGTCGCGAAAAATGGCGAAATTCCCCCCGGCGAGATTTTTGTTCCCAGTCAAACTGTCAAATTTTAGCCCATTTCCACTCCGTCGCGAAAATTGACGAAATTGCCCCCTGCACGATTTTTGTTTCCGATTAACCTGTCAAATTTGAGCCCATTCCGACACCTTCGTAAAAATGACGAAATTGCCCTGGCGTGATTTTTGTTTCCGATCAACCTGTCAAATTTGAGCCCATTCCAACTCTGTCGCGAAAAATGACGAATTTGCTGTCGGCGCGATTTTTGTTTACGATCAACCTGTCAAATTTGAGCCCAATCCAACCCCGTCGCGAAAAATGACGAAATTGCCCCTGGCACGATTTTTGTTCCCGATCAACCTGTCAAATTTGAGCGCATTCTGACATCGTCGCGAAAAATGACGAAATTGTCCCTAGCGCAATTTTTGTTCCCAATCAACCTGTCAAATTTGTGCCCATTCCGACTCCGTCGCGAAAAATGACGAAATTCCCCCCGACGAGATTTTTGTTCCCGGTCAACCTGTTAAATTTGAGCCCAATCCGACAACGTCGCGAAGTATGACGAAATTGCCCCAGGCGCAGTTTTTGTTTCCGATCAACCTGTCAAATTTGAGTCCATTCCGACGCCTTCGTGAAAATGACGAAATTGCCCCTGGCGTGGTTTTTTTTTCCGATCAACCTGTCAAATTTGAGCCCATTCCGACTCCGTCGCGAAAAATGACGAAATTGCTCCCGACGCGATTTTTGTTCTTGATCAACCTGTCAAATTAGAGCCCAATCCGACCCCGTCGCGAAAAATGACGAAATTCCCCCCGACGAAATATTTGTTTCCGATCAACCTCTCAAATTTGAGCCCATTCCGACTCCGTCGGGAAAAATTACTAAATTGCCCCAGACGCGATTTTTGTTCCCGATCGACCTATCAAATTTGTGCCTATTGCAACTCCGTAGCGAAAAATGACGAAATCGCCCCGGATCGATTTCTGTTTCCGATCAACTTGTCAAATTTGAGCCCATTCTAACTCCGTCGCGAAAAATAAAGAAATTGCCCCTGGCCCGATTTTTATTTCCGATCAACCTGTCAAATTTTAGCCCATTCCGACACCGTCGCGAAAAATGACGAAATTATCCCCGACCCAATTTTTGTTTCCAATCAACCTGTCAAATTTGAGCCCATTCCGACACCGTCGCGAAAAAAGAAGAAATTGCCACCGGCGAGATTTTTGTTCCCGGTCATCCTGCCAAATTTGAGCCCATTTCGACTCCGTTGCGAAAAATGACGAAATCGCCCCGGATCGATTTCTGTTTCCGATCAACTTGTCAAATTTGAGCCCATTCTAACTCCGTCGCGAAAAATAAAGAAATTGCCCCTAGCCCGATTTTTATTTCCGATCAACCTGTCAAATTTTAGCCCATTCCGACACCGTCGCGAAAAATGACGAA
>NW_019227997.1:0-4202 GCF_002742605.1 Olea europaea var. sylvestris
GGCCTGCATAAAGATAAATACATTCCATTTCCTTCGTCTTCGATGGATCAAGTCTATTGTGTTTTGATTTAGTATTCTCCAATAAGTAAATATCAAGGCAAATATAGTAATACGTTTTTATCCCTGTGAATATAATACATTATGCCGAAAAATTTAAACAAATGAGAATAAATTAGAAAATAAATTAGTAATATAGTCCTTCGTTCCTTTGCCTGATGTTCATCGCCCCATTAGCAGCAAATAGGTTTATTGTATCAAATATAATTCCAATGGCATGAATGCTACAAAGCTCGATTGATAGCTAAAGGATTTTCTCAACAAGAAGGTTTGGACTATACAGAAACATTTGCTCCTTTGCCAAATTGATTACTATTCGCTGCGCTCTTGCTCTTGCTGTTGCTGTTGCAAGACATTGGCCATTGTATTAAATGGATGTTATCAATGCATTTTTCATGTAGATTTAGAGGAAGAAGTATACATGAGTCCACTGTCGGGCCTTCATCGACAGAAGGAAAAGCTCCATGTCGACTGCATAAGTCCCTTTATGGGCTTAAACAAGCACCTCGAAATTGGTTTGCAAAATTTTCTCATGCTATCAAGAAGGATAGCTTTATGCAATCACATTCAGATTATTCGTTGATTGCGAGGACTAAAGACTGCTCTACAAGTAAATGACAGCGATAACTGGAAAATATGCAGCTGTTATGCAAAGTTTCAAACAATTTCTTCACCAGTAAAGATCTTGGTCTTGTTAAGTATTTTCTCTGGTTGGAAGTTGTGAGGTCCAAAGCCGGTATTGTTGTCGCTCAATGAAGATATACTTTAGAGATCATAAGTGATGTTGGACACTTGGGTGCTCAACCATCAAACTTTCCCATGGAGTTGAATTTCAAGCTCACAAAATCATCAAGGTGACCTGCTACATGATACAGCTCGCTACAGGAGGTTGGTTGAACAATTTATGCATACTCCAATAAAGCCTCAGTGAGATGCTGCTCTTTGTATTATCAAGTATTTGAAAGGGAGCCCTGGTTTAGATTTGTTGTTCTCCTCAAACAATTCCTTTAAAGGCTTATAATGATACTAATTGGGCAAACCGTCCAAGGACAAGAAGATCAAAAACAGGTTATTGTATGTTTTTAGGGAATTAATTGATTCTTGGAAGCAAAGAAGTATAAAACAGTTTCAAGATTATCCTCAGAAGCTGACTACAGGTCCATTGCGGAGAAAACCTGTGAGCTAACTTGGCTCAGATTTTTGCTCAATTATAAGCAAGTTTCTACAGGATCAGCAAAGCTGCTAGATGATAATCAAGTTTCTCTCCACATAGCAGCAAATCCGGTATATCACAAGTGCACCAAACACATAGAACTTGACAATCATGTTGTAAGAGAAAAAAATACAAGATGTTCAGATCATAACCAAATTTGTCTCATCTCATTTGCAGCTGGCAGAACCTTTACAAAAGCTCTTGAAGGAAATGTGTTTAAGAATCTACAAACCAAGTTGAACATTCTGGATATACATGTTCCAACTTGGAATGTTAAGATTATGTTAATTTTGATTTCAGTAACTAAGTAATATTCTCTCTTGTATTTAGATAATTTGTAATCACTTTAAATAAAGGAATTAGTTAAGAACTTTATTTTACTTTTCTTTAATTTAGGATACATTAGCTCTTATAAAATCATAGATAGCAATCTCTTATTTGACTATTTTATATAATAAAAATAAACATACAATTTTCTCAAAACTTAATTTTATCAGAAACTGCAGGGATACAATACATATCTTTTGTGCTTCTTCAATTAGTTGAAGATCAGGCTTTCTAATTCTGTAGAGACATCAACACAACTCTTGTGCCAGTGTTTCTAGGAAATTATCTATATGAAGAATCTTCTGGATATGCCAAAGTATTTTTCTTGTTCCTAAACATATTCCTGCGTTGTTCTCGAGACAAAGATCTAGTTAATTTGTGATAAGCATTTTCTTGGACCACATTCGCTTATTTCGTTGCTGTCAATACAACCAGCCAATAAGAGATGTATAGGTACTTACACATTTTCTCTGCCAATTAGTAGCCCAATCTGAATTTAGCAGAACGCAGATTCAACTAGTAAGAAGTAAGTGACTGTCAAGTTAAACTGTTGGTAATTCTCTAATTTCACATGCAGAGAAAAGCCACTGGTGAGTAGCGAAGGAAAGAAAACAGTTACAAGGCAAAGGATAATGGCTTCCGTATTATACACTTGGGAGGTCTCTGTATAATGCACATCAATTGTGAATCCAAGTTCAAACTCATCCACATCAAAGGCATTTTCGGCTGTTACTTGTTGAGAACTAAATATTGGAGAAAAAATCGTCTTATTAATTCAGCAAAACAGGTTGGCTTATATAGCCTTTACAAAGCAACATATGATAAAAACCCACATCTCAACAACTAGAATTGTGGGAGATGCCTAAAGAAAAGTTCAAACTAAAGAATGTTTCCTAAACAATAGGAATTATTCTAAAATGCAGCGACAACCTAATTAAACCTTGCTGGGTAATTCAAAAACATTAAATGATACTAGCAATTAGTTTATATCATACTCTGGACAGACACCTTTAAGAAACTTTGCAGCTGTACAAATGCATCCAATTTCAGTGGCTTTGTCATCACATCTGCAATTTGCTCCTTAGTGTGGCATCGCTTCATCTTCACTGTAACACCCCGAACTTTGGGACCCAGAAGCGTTATAAAATAAAATCAATCTTTCTTTGGTTTGACCCCTTTGATATTAACCAAAAAAAGAGTTTGAAATATATGAAAAATAATGAGAGACATTTGTCCAAACTTAGACACTTATGGTAAGATTTGATTTTTGGAAAACATTTGGGAAAAATTCAGTAATATCAGTTTCGCAGCAGTGGAAAGAAAAATATATTTGGTCTAGTAAACGACAACTAAAAATTTTGAAATTTCAACAGAGATTAAAACATTCATATTTGTACAACATTTAAAAATTTGGGGTCTCGATGATAATGTTCGAAGCATGAAAATATTATTTGACTATGCTGGACATAAAATTCGGATCTGACGTGACACAGTTTACTAAGATGGGCATAACTTTTTCTCTAGGTAATATTTTTCAATAATTCCAAAGGCCGCTATTAGAAGAGTTGTAAACCTTTCAACCCACTGATTTCACTTTAAAATATGTACTGTAGCCCAAGTTATGCTACTTTGAGTGGAAGGGCAGAATCTGAAATTTCATTATAGCAATACTTAAACTTCATGCATAGTCAAATACAACATTTTTAAATTATAGTCAACGTACAATGCATATAAAACTAGATGAAATAGACATCTAAATATTTTTAAAAGTGTTATCTAAGTATTCAAACACATTTACACAAACTGGAAATTTTACTTGAAAGTTGATAGCTTTTTAAATCTCCGAGCACTTGCCACTATGCCAAACCACAACTATGCCTCGAATCAACCTGTAAAATTTTAATAGGGATGAGTACCACAAATAATACTCAGTAGGAAGGCATTGAAATAAGTGGTAAAGATATATATTTTTTCATAAATGCAAACTTTGGTCATTGGTGTCGCCGTCAATCTCTTTCTCTTATTTGAAATACCAAATGGTGCTTCCTTCATGAGTAACACATCAACAAAAATACAAACTTTGGTGTCGCCTTCAATTGTTTACCTCATGAGTAACACAATAACACGTTTAATGCAAAACGAAAATAAAGAATTCTTACATCACTTACAAAAGTGCTGTAAACATCCCTACCTTAAGCTTGAATTTGAATATCCTTTTTGTGTCCAAAATAAAATGCTGCGTACTCTAAGCCTCTCCTTCAGAAAGTTTTTAGATTCAAAGTACCTTAATTTAAAATGGTGTAAGTTGGATATTATCGGTATAAATGTGGATAATGGATTTGTGAGTTGAACTTGCATAACCTCCAAATTCAAATGGCAGCAGTTTCTTTTTTTTTTCTTTTTTTTTTTTGGTGGTTAGCTTTAATTTGAACACTTAAGGAATGGTCATAGAGAAGTAATAATATAACCGGAAATATATTCAAGTTATACAAGGAAGTTTTATTTTAAAACGAAACAAAAAATTTTTTTTTGTTGGTCGCTACATTCACCATTCCATACTTTGCGAGTTCACGAAGAAAATGGAAACAAACATCAATATGATTGA
>NW_019227998.1:0-4201 GCF_002742605.1 Olea europaea var. sylvestris
CGAAATTGCCCCCGGCGCGATTTTGGTTTCCCATCAATCAGTCAAATTTTAGCCCATTCCGACACCGTTGCGAAAAATGAGGATTTTTCCCCGGCACGATTTTTGCTTCCGATCAATAAGTCAAATTTAAGCCGATTCCGACACCGTCGCGAAAAATGACGAGATTGTCCCCGCCGCGATTTTTGTTTAAGATTAATCTGTCAAATTTTAGTCCATTCCGACACCGTCGCGAAAAATGAGGAAATTGCCCCCGGCGCGATTTTTATTTCCGATCAATCTGTCAAATTTTAGTCCATTCCGACACCGTCGCGAAAAATGAGGAAATTGCCCCCGGCGCGATTTTTATTTCCGATCAATCTGTCAAATTTTAGTCCATTCCGACACCGTCGCGAAAAATGAGGAAATTGCCCCCGGCGCGATTTTTATTTCCGATCAATCTGTCAAATTTTAGTCCATTCCGACACCGTCGCGAAAAATGAGGAAATTGCCCCCGGCGCGATTTTTATTTCCGATCAATCTGTCAAATTTTAGTCCATTCCGACACCGTCGCGAAAAATGAGGAAATTGCCCCCGGCGCGATTTTTGTTTCCGATTAACCTGTCAAATTTTAGCCCATTCCGACACCATCGCCAAAAATGACGAAATTGCCTCCGGAGCGATTTTTGTTTCCGATTAATCCATTAAATTTTAGCCCATTCCGACACCGTCGCGAAAAATGACGAAATTACCCCCCGCGCGATTTTTGTTTCCGATCAATCTGTCAAATTTTTTACCATTCCGACACCGTCGCGAAAAATGACGAAATTGCCCCCGTCACGATTTTTGTTTTCGATCAATCAGTCAAATTTTTGCCCATTCCGATACCGTTGCGAAAAATGATGATATTGCCCCCGGCGCGATTTTTATTTCCGATCGATCAGTCAAATTTAAAACGATTCCGACACCGTCGCAAAAAATTTTGAAATTGCCCCCGGCTCGATTTTTGTTTCCGATCAATCTGTCAAATTTTAAACGATTCCGACGCCGTCGCAAAAAATGACTGAATTGCCCCCGGCGAGATTTTTGTTTCCGAACAATCTGTCAAATTTTTGCATATTCCCACACCGTCGCGAAAAATGACGAGATTGCCCCCGCCGCGATTTTTGTTTAAGATTAATCTGTCAAATTTTAGACGATTCCGACACCGTCGCGAAAAATGAAGAAATTGCCCTCGACGCGATTTTTGTTTCCGATCAATCTGTCAAATTTTTGCCCATTCCAACACCGTCGCGAAAAATAAGAGATTGCCCCCGACGCGATTTTTGTTTAAGATTAATCTGTCAAATTTTAGCCGATTCCGACACCGTCGCGGAAAATGACGAAATTGCCCCCGGCGAGATTTTTGTTTACGATCAATCTGTCAAATTTTTGCCCATTCCGACATCGTTGCGAAAAAAGATGAAATTGCCCCCGACGCGATTTTTATTTCCGATCAATCTGTCAAATTTATGCCGATTCCGACACCGTCGCGATAAATGACGAATTTGCCCCCGGCTCGATTTTTGATTCCGTTCAATCAGTCAAATTTGAGCCCATTTCGACACCGTCGTGAAAAATGACGAAATTGCCCCCGGCGCTATTTTTGTTTCCGATCAATCAGTCAAATTTAAGCCCATTACGACACCGTCGCGAAAAATAACGAAATTGCCCCCAGCGCGATTTTTTTTCCGATCAATCTGTCAAATTTTTGCCCATTCCGACACCATCGCGAAAAATGACGAATTTGCCCCCGGCTCGATTTTTGATTCCGTTCAATCAGTGAAATTTGAGCCCATTTCGACACGGTCGTGAAAAACGACGAAATTGCCCCCGGCGCTATTTTTGTTTCTGATTAACCTGTCAAATTTTAGCCCATTCCGACACCGTTGCGAAAAATGACGAAATTGCCTCCGTCGCGATTTTTGTTTCCGATTAATCTGTCAAATTTTAAACGATTCCGACACCGTCGCAAAAAATGACGAAATTGCCCCCGGCGAGATTTTTGTTTCCGATCAATCTGTCAAATTTTAGCCCATTCCGACACCGTTGCGAAAAATGACGAAATTGCCTCCGTCGCGATTTTTGTTTCCGATTAATCTGTCAAATTTTAAACGATTCCGACACCGTCGCAAAAAATGACGAATTTGCCCCCGGCGCGATTTTTGTTTCCGATCGACCTGTCAAATTTCAGCCCATTTCGACACCGTCGCGAAAAATGACGAAATTGGCCCCGGTGCGATTTTTGTTTCCGATCGACCTGTCAAATTTCAGCCCATTTCGACACCGTCGCGAAAAATGACGAAATTGGCCCCGGTGCGATTTTTGTTTCCGATCGACCTGTCAAATTTCAGCCCATTTCGACACCGTCGCGAAAAATGACGAAATTGCCCCGCGCGATTTTTGTTTCCGATCAATCAGTCAAATTTGAGCCCATTAAGAAACCGTCGCGAAAAATGACGAAATTACCCCCGGCTTTTTGTTTCCGATTATTCTGTCAAATTTGAGCCGATTCCGACACCGTGGCGAAAAATGACGAAATTGCCCCCGTCACGATTTTTGTTTCCGATCAATCAGTCAAATTTTTGCCAATTCCGACACCGTTTCGAAAAATGATGAAATTTCTCCCGGCGCGATTTTTATTTCCGATCGATCAGTCAAATTTAAGCCGACTCTGACACCGTCACGAAAAATTTAGAAATTGCCCTCGACGCGATTTTTGTTTGCGATCAATCTGTCAAATTTTTGCCCATTCCGACACCGTCGCGAAATATGACGAAATTGCCCCCGGCGCTATTTTTGTTTCCGATTAATCTGTCAAATTTTAGCCTATTTCGACACCGCCGCGAAAAATGACGAAATTACCCCGGCGCGATTTTTGTTTCCGATCAATCTGTCAAATTTTAGCCGATTCCGACACCGTCGCGAAAAATGACGAAATTGCCCCCGGCGCGATTTTTGTTTCCGATCAATCAGTCAAATTTTAGCCGATTCCGACACCGTCGCGAAAAATGACGAAATTGCCCCCGGCGCAATTTTTGTTTCCGATCAATCAGTCCAATTTTAGCCGATTCCGACACCGTCTCAAAAATGACGAAATTGCTCCCGGCGTGATTTTTGTTTCCGATCAATCAGTCAAATTTGAGAGGATTCCGACACCGTCGCGAAAAATGACGAAATTGCCCCCGGCGCGATTTTTGTTTCCGATCAATCAGTCAAATTTGAGAGGATTCCGACACCGTCGCGAAAAATGACGAAATTGCCCCCGGCGCTATTTTTTTCCGATCAATCTGTCAAATTTTAGCCGATTCCGTCACCGTTGCGGAATATGACGAAATTGCCCCCGGCGCGATTTTTGTTTCCGATCAATTAGTCCAATTTTAGCCGATTCCGTCACCGTCGCGAAAAATGACGAAATTGCCCCCGGCGCGATTTTTGTTTCCGATCAATCAGTCAAAGTTTAGCCGATTCCGTCCCCGTCGCGAAAAAAGACGAAATTGCCCCCGGCGCGATTTTTGTGTCCGGTCAATCTGTCAAATTTTAGCCGATTCCGTCACCGTTGCGGAATATGACGAAATTGCCCCCGGCGCGATTTTTGTGTCCGGTCAATCTGTCAAATTTTAGCCGATTCCGTCACCGTTGCGGAATATGACGAAATTGCCCCCGGCGCGATTTTTGTGTCCGGTCAATCTGTCAAATTTTAGCCGATTCCGTCACCGTTGCGGAATATGACGAAATTGCCCCCGGCGCGATTTTTGTGTCCGGTCAATCTGTCAAATTTTAGCCGATTCCGTCACCGTTGCGGAATATGACGAAATTGCCCCCGGCGCGATTTTTGTGTCCGGTCAATCTGTCAAATTTTAGCCGATTCCGTCACCGTTGCGGAATATGACGAAATTGCCCCCGGCGCGATTTTTGTTAGCGATCAATCAGTCAAATTTTAGCCGATTCCGACACTGAATTACGAAATTGCCCCCGGCGCGATTTTTGTTTCCGATCAATCTGTCAAATTTTTGCCCATTCCGACACCGTCGCGAAAAATGACGAAATTGCCCACGGCGTGATTTTTGTTTCCGATCAATTAGTCAAATTTGGCCCATTAAGACACCGTCGCGAAAAATGACGAAATTGCCCCCGGCGCGATTTTGGTTTCCCATCAATCAGTCGAATTTTAGCCCATTCCGAC
>NW_019227999.1:0-4201 GCF_002742605.1 Olea europaea var. sylvestris
GGCGCGATTTTTGTTTCCGATAAACCCGTCAAATTTTAGCCGATTCCGACGCAGTCGCGAAAAATGACGAAATTACACCCGGCACGGTTTGAGTTCCCGATCAACCAGTCAAATTTTAGCCCATTCCGACACATTCGAGAAAAATGACGAAATTGCCCTCGGCGCGGTTTTTGTTTCCGATCAACCCGTCAAATTTTAGCCAATTCCGACAAAGTCGAGAAAAATAACGAAATTGCCCCCGGTGCGATTTTTTTTCCGATCAACCAGTCAAATTTCAGCCCATTCCGACGCAGTCCTGAAAAATGACGAAATTGCCCCCAGCGCGATTTTTGTTCCCGATCAACCATCCAAATTTGAGCCGATTCCGACACAGTCGCGAAAAATGATGAAATTAAACCCGGCACGGTTTTTGTTCCCGATCAACCTGTCAAATTTGAGCCCATTCCGACACAGTCGAGAAAAATGGCGAAATTGCCGTCGGCGCGATTTTTGTTTCCGATCAACCCGTCAAATTTTAGCCAATTCCGATAGAGTCGCGAAAAATGACAAAATTACACCCGGCGCGATTTTGGTTCCCGATCAACCCGTCAAATTTGAGCACATTCCAACACAGTCGCGAAAAATGACCAAATTGCCCCCGGCGCGATTTTTGTTTCCGATCAACATGTCAAATTTGAGCCCATTCCGGCACAGTCGAGAAAACTGACGAAATTGCCCCCGGCGCGATTTTTATTTCCGATCAAACTGCCAAATTTCAGCCAATTCCGACACTGTCGAGAAAAATGACGAATTTGCCCCCGACGCGGTTTTTTTTCACGATCAACAAGTCGAATTTTAGCGAATTTCGACACAGTCGCGAAAAATGACGAAATTACACCCGGCGCGATTTTTGTTCCCGATCAACCTGCCAAATTTCAGCCAATTCCGACACAGTCGGGAAAAATAACGAAATTACACCCGGCGCGATTTTTGTTCCCGATCAACCTGTCAAATTTTAGCCCATTCCAACAAAGTCGAGAAAAATGACGAATTTGCCCCCGGCGCGATTTTTGTTCCCGATCAACCTGCCAAATTTCAGCCAATTCCGACACAGTCGAGAAAAATGACGAAATTGCCCTCGGCGCGGTTTTTGTTTCCAATCAACCAGTCAAATTTTAGCCAATTCCGACACAGTCGCGAAAAATGACGAAATTACACCCGGCGCGGTTTTTGTTCCCGATCAACCCGTCAAATTTTAGCCAATTCAGACACCGTCGCGAAAAATGACGAAATTACACCCGGCGCGATTTTTGTTCCCGATCAACCTGTCAAATTTGAGCCCATTCCAACACAATCACGAAAAATGACGAAATTGCCCCCGGCTCGATTTTTGTTTCCGATCAACCAGTCAAATTTCAGCCCATTCCGACACAGTCGCGAAAAATTACGAAATTGCCCTCGGCGCGATTTTTGTTTCCGATAAACCCGTCAAATTTTAGCCGATTCCGACGCAGTCGCGATAAATGACGAAATTACACCCGACGCGATTTATGCTCCCGATCAACCCGTCAAATTTGAGCCCATTCCGGCACTGTCGAGAAAAATTACGAAATTGCCCCCAGCGCGATTTTTGTTTCTGATCAACCAGTCAAATTTTAGCCGATTCCGACACAGTCGCGAAAAATAGCGAAATTACACCCGGCGCGATTTTTATTTCCGATCAACCCGTCAAATTTGAGCGCATTCCGGTACAGTCGAGAAAAATGACGAAATTGCCCCCGGCGCGATTTTTATTTCAGATCAAACTGCCAAATTTCAGCCAATTCCGACACAGTCGAGAAAAATGACGAAATTGCCCCCGGCGCGATTTTTCTTTCCGATCAGCCAGTCAAATTTTAGCCAATTCGGACACAGTCACGAAAAATGACAAAATTACACCCGGCGCGAATTTTGTTCCCGATCAACCAGTCAAATTTCTGCCCATTCCAACACAGTCACGAAAAACGACGAAATTGCCCCCGGCGCGATTTTTCTTTCCGATCAGCCAGTCAAATTTTAGCCAATTCGGACACAGTCACGAAAAATGACAAAATTACACCCGGCGCGAATTTTGTTCCCGATCAACCAGTCAAATTTCTGCCCATTCCAACACAGTCACGAAAAACGACGAAATTGCCCCCGGCGCGATTTTTATTTCAGATCAAACTGCCAAATTTCAGCCCATTCCGACACAGTCGCGAAAAATTACGAAATTGCCCTCGGCGCGATTTTTGTTTCCGATAAACCCGTCAAATTTTAGCCGATTCCGACGCAGTCGCGAAAAATGACGAAATTACACCCGGCGCGATTTTTGTTCCCGATCAACCCGTCAAATTTGAGTCCATTCCAACACAGTCGCGAAAAATGATGAAATTGCCCCTGGCGTGATTTTTGTTTCCGATCAACCTGTCAAATTTGAGCGCATTCCGGCACAGTCGAGAAAAATGATGAAATTGCCCCCGGCGCGATTTTTATTTCAGATCAAACTGCCAAATTTTAGCCAATTCCGACACAGTCGCGAAAAATAACGAAATCGCCCCCGGCGCGATTTTTGTTTCCGATCAACCAGTCAAATTTTAGCCGATTCCGACGCAGTCGCGAAAAATGACGAAATTAAACCCGGCACGATTTTTGTTCCCGATCAACTTGTCAAATTTGAGCCCATTCCGACACAGTCGCGAAAAATGACGAAATTAAACCCGGCACGATTTTTGTTCCCGATCAACTTGTCAAATTTGAGCCCATTCCGACACAGTCGCGAAAAATGACGAAATTAAACCCGGCACGATTTTTGTTCCCGATCAACTTGTCAAATTTGAGCCCATTCCGACACAGTCGCGAAAAATGACGAAATTGCCCCCGGCGCGATTTTTGTTTCCGATCAACCCGTCAAATTTCAGCCCATTCCGACACAGTCGCGAAAAATGACGAAATTGCCCCCGGCGAGATTTTTGTTTCCGATCAACCTGTCAAATTTGAGTCCATTCCGGCACAGTCGCTAAAAATAACAAAATTAAACCCGGCGCGATTTTTGTTCCCGATCAACCTGTCAATTTTGAGCCCATTCCAACACAGTCTTGAAAAAGGACGAAATTGCCCCCGGCGCGATTTTTGTTTCCGATCAACCAGTCAAATTTTAGCCAATTCCGACACAGTCGCAAAAAATGACGAAATTACACCCGGCGCGATTTTTGTTCCCGATCAACCTGCCAAATTTGAGCCCATTCCGACACATTCGAGAAAAATGACAAAATTGCCCCCGGCGCGATTTTTGTTTACGATCAACCCGTCAAATTTTAGCCAATTCCGACACAGTCGCGAAAAATAACAAAATTACACCCGGCGCGATTTTTGTTCCCGATCAACCTGTTAAAATTTGAGCCCATTCCAACACAGTCTTGAAAAATGACGAAATTGCCCCCGGCTCGATTTTTGTTTCCGATCAACCTGTCAAATTTGAGCCCATTCCGGCACAGTCGAGAGAAATGACGAAATTGCCCCCGGCGTGATTTTTATTTCCGATCAAACTGCCAAATTTCTGCCAATTCCGAAACAGTCGCGAAAAATGACGAAATTACACCCGGCGTGGTTTGAGTTCCCGATCAACATGTCAAATTTGAGCCCATTCCGACACATTCGAGAAAAATGGCGAAATTGCCCTCGGCGCGATTTTATTTGCCTATCAACCCGTCAAATTTTAGCCAATTCCGACACAATCGAGAAAAATAACGAAATTGCCCCCGCGCGATTTTTGTTTCCGATCAACCAGTCAAATTTCAGCCCATTCCGACGCAATCACGAAAAATGACGAAATTGCCCCCGGCGCGATTTTTATTTCCGATCAACCAGTCAAATTTCAGCCCATTCGGACACAGTCGCGAAAAATTACGAAATTGCCCCCAGCGCGATTTTTGTTTCCGATCAACCAGTCAAATTTTAGCAGATTCCGACGCAGTCGCGAAAAATGACGAAATTAAACCCGGCACGATTTTTGTTCCCGATCAACCTGTCAAATTTGAGCCCATTCCGACACAGTCGAGAAAAATTGCGAAATTGCCCTCGGCGCGATTTTTGTTGCCGATCAACCCGTCAAATTTTACCCAATTCCGATAGAGTCGCGAAAAATGACGAAATTTCACCCGGCGCGATTTTGGTTCCCGATCAACCCGTCAAATTTGAGCCC
>NW_019228000.1:0-4201 GCF_002742605.1 Olea europaea var. sylvestris
GTGTCGAAATGGGCTAAAATTTGACTGGTTGATCGGAAACAAAATCGCGCCGAGGGCAATTTCGTCATTTTACGCGACTGTGTCGGAATAGGCTTAAATTTTGCAAGTTGATCGGAAATAAAAATCGCGCCGGGGGCAATTTCGTCATTTTTCGCGACTGTGTCGAAATGGGCTTAAATTTGGCAGGTTGATCGGAAATAAAAATCGCACCGGGGGCAATTTCGTCATTTTCCGCGATTGTGTCGAAATGGGCTAAAATTTGACTGGTTGATCGTGAACAAAAATCGCTCCGGGGGCTATTTCGTCATTTTACGCGACTGTGTCGGAATGGGCTTAAATTTTGCAAGTTGATTGGAAATAAAAATCGCGCCGGGGCAATTTCGTTATTTTTCGCGACTGTGTTGAAATGGGTTTAAATTTGGCAGGTCGATCGGAAATGAAAATCGCGCCGTGGGCAACTTCGTCTTTTTTCGCGATTTTGTCGAAATGCGCTAAAATTTGACTGGTTGATCGGAAAAAAATCGCACTGCGGACAATTTCGTCATTTTACGTGACTGTGTCGGAATGGGCTTAAATTTGGCTGGTTGATCGGAAATAAAAATCGCGCTGGGGGAGATTTCGAAATTTTTCGCGACTCTGTCGAAATGGGCTAAAATTTGACAGGTAGATCGAAAACAAAAACTGCGCCGGGGCAATTTCGTCATTTTTCGCAACTGTGCCGGAATGGCTTAAATTTGGCAGGTTGATCCGAAATAAAAATCGCGCCGGCGCAATTTCGTCATTTTTCACGACTGTGTCGTAATGGGCTAAAATTTGACTGGTAGATCGGAGATAAAAATCGCGCCGGGGGCAATTTCGTCATTTTACGCAACTGTATCGAAATGGGCTAAATTTAGACAGGTTGATCGTAAACAAAAATCGCTCCGGGGGCAATTTCGTCATTTTACGCGACTGTGTCGGAATGGGCTAAAATTTTGCAAGTTGATCGGAAATAAAAACGCTCCGGGGGCAATTTCGTCATTTTTCGCGACTGTGTCGAAATGGGCTTAAATTTTTGCATGTTGATCTGAAATAAAAATCGCGCCGGGGGCGATTTCGTCATTTTTCGCAACTGTGTCGGAATGGGCTTAAATTTGGTCGGTTGATCGGAAATAAAAATCGCGTCGGGGGCAATTTCATCATTTTTCGCGACTGTGTCGGAATTGGCTAAAATTTGATTGGTAGATTGGAAACAAAAATCGCGCCGGCACAATTTCGTCTTTTTTCGGGACTGTGTCGAAATGGTCTTAAATTTGGCAGGTTGATCGGAAATAAAAATCGCGTCGGGGGCAATTTCGTCATTTTTCCTGATTTTGTCGAAATGGGCTAAAATTTGACTGGTTGATCGGAAACAAAAATCGCACTGGGGGCAATTTCGTCATTTTACGCGACTGTGTCGGAATGGGCTTAAATTTGGCAGGTTGATCGAAAATAAAAATCGCGCCGGGGGAGATTTCGTAATTTTTTGCGAATGTGTCGGAATTTACTAAAATTTGACAGATAGAAAGAAAACAAAAATCGCGCCGGGGCAATTTCGTCATTTTTCGCGACTGTGTCGAAATGGGCTTAAATTTGGTAGGTTGATTGGAAATAAAAATCGCGCCGGGGGCAACTTCGTCATTTTTCGCTACTGTGTCGGAATGGGCTAAAATTTGACTGGTTGATCGGAAATAAAATTCGCGCCGGGGGCAATTTCGTCATTTTTCACGACTGTGTCGGAATGGGCTTAAATTTAGCAGGTTGATCGGAAATAAAAATCGCGTCGGGGGCAATTTCGTCATTTTTCGCGACTGTGTCGTAATGGGCTAAAATTTGACTTGTTGATATGAAATAAAAATCGCGCCGGGGGCAATTTTCGTCATTTTACGCGAATGTATCGGAATGGGCATAAATTTGGCAGGTTGATCGGAAATAAAAATCACGCCGGGGGATATTTCGTCATTTTTCGCGACTGTGTCGAAATGGGCTAAATTTTTACTGGTTGATCGGAAACAAAAACCACGCCAGGGCAATTTCATCATTTTTCGAAACTGTGTCGAAATGGGCTTAAATTTGGTTGGTTGATCTGAAATAAAAATCGCGCCGGCGGCAATTTCGTCATTTTTTGCAACTGTGTCGGAATGGGCTACAATTTGACTGGTAGATTGGGAACAAAAACCGCGCTAGGGCAATTTCGTCATTTTTCGCGACCGTGTCAAAATGGGCATAAATTTGGTAGGTTGATCGGAAATAAAAATCGCGCCTAGGGCAATTTCATCATTTTTCGCGACTGTGTTGAAATGGGCTTAAATTTGGCAAGTTGATCGGAAATAAAAATCGCGTCGGGGCAACTTCGCCATTTTTCGCGACTGTGTCGAAATGGGCTTAAATTTGGCAGGTTGATCGGAAATAAATCGCGCCGGAGGCTGTTTCGTCATTTTCCGCGATTGTGTCGAAATGGGCAAAAATTTGACTGGTTGATCGGAACCAAAAATCGCGCCGGGGGCGATTTCATCATTTTACGCGACTGTGTCGGAATGGGCTTAAATTTTGCAAGTTCATCGGAAATAAAAATCTCGCCGAAGGCAATTTCGTCATTTTTCGGAACTGTGTCGAAATGGCTTAAATTTTGCAGGTTGATCGGAAACAAAAATCGTGCCGGGGGAGATTTCGTAATTTTTTGCGACTGTGTCGAAATGGGCTTAAATTTGGCAGGTTAATCGGAAATAAAAATCGCGCCGGGGCAATTTCGTCATTTTTCGCAACTGTGTCGGAATGGGCTTAAATTTGGCAGGTTGATCGGAAATAAAAATCGCGCCGAGGGCAATTTCATCATTTTCCGCGATTGTGTCGAAATGGGCTAAAATTTGACTGGTTGATCGGAAATAAAAATCGTTCCGTGGGCAATTTCGTCATTTTTCGCGACGGTGTCGGAATCGGCTAAAATTTGACAGATTAATCGAAAACAAAAATCGCGCCGGGGGCAATTTCGTCATTTTTCGCGACTGTGTCGAAATGGGCTTAAATTTGGCAGGTTGATCGGAAATAAAAATCGCGCCGAGGGCAATTTCATCATTTTCCGCGATTGTGTCGAAATGGGCTAAAATTTGACTGGTTGATCGGAAATAAAAATCGTTCCGTGGGCAATTTCGTCATTTTATGCGACTGTGTCGGAATGGGCATAAATTTTGCAAGTTGATTGGAAATAAAAATCGCGCCGGGGGCAATTTCGTCATTTTTCGCGACGGTGTCGGAATGGGCTTAAATTTGACTGATTGATCGGAAATAAAAATCGTTCCGTGGGCAATTTCGTCATTTTTCGCGACGGTGTCGGAATGGGCTTAAATTTGACTGATTGATCGGAAATAAAAATCGTTCCGTGGGCAATTTCGTCATTTTTCGCGACTGTGTCGAAATGGGCTTAAATTTGGCAGGTCGATCGGAAATAAAAATCGCGCCGGGGGCAATTTCGTCATTTTACGCGACTGTGTCGGAATGGACCTAAATTTGGCAGGTTGATCGGAAATAAAAATCGCGCCGAGGGAGATTTCGTAATTTTTCGCGACTGTGTCGAAATGCGCTAAAATTTGACACGTAGATCGAAAACAAAAACTGCGCCGGGGCAATTTCGTTATTGTTCGCAATTGTGTCGGAATGGGCTTAAATTTGACAGGTTGATCGTAAATAAAAATCACGCCGGGGTCTATTTCGTCATTTTTCGCGACCGTCTCGAAATGGGCTAAAATTTTACTGGTTGATCGGAAACAAAAATCGCGCCGGGGGCAATTTCGTCATTTTACGCGACTGTGTCGGAATGGGCTTAAATTTTGCAAGTTGATTGGAAATAAAAATCGCGTCGGGGGCAATTTCGTCATTTTTCGCGACTGTGTCTAAATGGGCTTAAATTTGGCATGTTGATCGGAAATAAAAATCGCACCGGGGGCAATTTCGTCGTTTTTCGCGATTTTGTCGAAATGAGCTAAAATTTGGCTGGTTGATCGGAAATAAAAATCGCACCGGGGGCAATTTCGCCATTTTTCGCTACTGTATCGAAATGGGCTTAAATTTGGCAGGTTGATCGGAAATAAAAATTACGCCGAGGGCTATTTCGTCATTTTTCGCGACTGTGTCGAAATGGGCTAAAATTTGACTGGTTGATCGGAAACAAAAAATCGCGCCGGGG
>NW_019228001.1:0-719 GCF_002742605.1 Olea europaea var. sylvestris
ACGCAGTCGAGAAAAATGACGCAATTGCCCCCTGCGCGATTTTTGTTTCCGACCAACCAGTCAAATTTTAGTCAATTCCGACAAAATCGCTAAAAATGACGAAATTACACCCGGCGCGGTTTTTGTTCCCGATCGACCTGTCAAATTTGAGCCCATTCCGACGCAGTCGAGAAAAATGACGAAATTGCCGCCAGCGGGATTTTTATTTCCGATCAAACTGCCAAATTTCAGCCAATTCCGACCCAGTCGAGAAAAATGACGAAATTGCCCTCGGCTCGGTTTTTGTTTCCAGTCAACAAGTCAAATTTTAGTAAATTTCGACACATTCGCGAAAAATTACGAAATTATACCTGGCGCGATTTTTATTCCCGATAAACCTGTCAAATTTGAGCACATTCCGACACAGTCGAGAAAAATGACGAAATTGCCACCGACGCCATTTTTATTTCCGATCAAACCGCCAAATTTCATCCAATTCCGACACAGTCGAGAAAATGACGAAATTGCCCCTGGCGCGATTTTTGTTTCCGATCAACCAGTCGAATTTTAGCCAATTCCGACACAGTCGTGAAAAATGACGAAATTACACCCCGTGCGATTTTTGTTCTCGATAAACCTGTCAAATTTGAGCCCATTCCGACAAAGTCGAGAAAAATGACAAAATAGCCGCCGGCGCGATTTTTATTTCCGATCAAACTCCCAAATTTCAGCCAATTCCG
>NW_019228001.1:846-4200 GCF_002742605.1 Olea europaea var. sylvestris
GCGAAAAATGACGAAATTGCCCCCGGCGCGATTTTTGTTTCCGATCAACCTGTCAAATTTCAGCCTATTCCGACATCGTCGCAAAAAATGACGAAATTGCCCCCGCGCGATTTTTGTTTCCGATCAACCTGTCAAATTTTAGCCCATTCCGACATAGTCGAGAAAAACAACGAAATTGCCCCCGGTTAGATTTTTGTTTCCGATCAGCCTGTCAAATTTTAGCCAAATTTCGACACAGTCGCGAAAAATGACGAAATTTCCCCGGCGCGATTTTTGTTTCCGATCAACCAGTCAAATTTGAGGCCATTTCGACACTGTCGAGAAAAATGACGAAATTGCCCCTGGCGCGATTTTTATTTCAGATCAAACTGCCAAATTTCAGCAAATTCCTACGCAGTCGAGAAAAATGACGAAATTACCACCGGACCGATTTTTGTTTCCGATCAACAAGTCAAATTTTAGCCAATTACGACACAGTCGCGAAAAATATCGATATTACACCCGGCGCGGTTTTTGTTCCCGATAAACCTGTCAAATTTGAGCCCATTCCGACACAGTCGAGAAAAATGACGAAATTGCCGCTGCGCGATTTTTATTTCCGATAAAACTGCCAAATTTTAGCCAATTCCGACACAGTCGAGAAAAATGACGAAATTGCCGCTGCGCGATTTTTATTTCCGATAAAACTGCCAAATTTTAGCCAATTCCGACACAGTCGAGAAAAATGACGAAATTGCCCCTGCGCGATTTTTGTTTCCGATCAACCAGTCAAATTTTAGCCAATTCCGACACAGTCGCAAAAAATTATGAAATTACACCCGGCGCGATTTTTGTTCCCGATCAACCTGTCAAATTGGAGCCCATTCCGACACAGTCGAGAAAAATGACGAAACAGCCGCTGGCGCGATTTTTATTTCCGATCAAACTCCCAAATTTCAGCCAATTCCGGCACGATCGAGAAAAATGACGAAATTGGCCCTGGCGTTGTTTTTGTTTCCGATCAACCAGACAAATTTCAGCCAATTCCGACACAGTCGCGAAAAATGACGAAATTACACTCGGCGCGGTTTTTGTTCCCGATCAACCTGTCAAATTTGAACCCATTCCGACACAGTGGAGAAAAATGACGAAATTGCCACCGGCGCGATTTTTATTTCCGATCAAACTGCCAAATTTTAGCCAATTCCGACACGGTCGAGAAGAATGACGAAATCGCCCCCGGCGCGATTTTTGTTTCCGATCGACCAGTCAAATTTTAGCCAATTCCGACACAGTCGCAAAAAATGACGAAATTACACACGGCGCGATTTTTGTTCTCGATCAACCAGTCAAATTTGAGCCCATTTCGACACAGTCGAGAAAAATGATGAAATTACCCACGGCGCGATTTTTGTTTCCGATCAACCTGTCAAATTTGAGCCATTCAGACACAGTCGAGAAAAATGACGAAATTGTCGCCCGCGCGATTTTTATTTCGGATCAACCAGTCAAATTTTAGCCAATTCCGACACAGTCGCAGAAAATAACGAAATTACACCCGGCGAGGTTTTTGTTCCCGATAAACCTGTTAAATTTGAGCCCATTCCGACACAGTCGAGAAAAATGACAAAAATTGCCGCCGGCGCGATTTTTATTTCCGATCAAACTGCCAAATTTCAGGCAATTCCGACACAGTCGAGAAAAATGACGAAATTGCCCCCGGCGCGATTTTTGTTTCCGATCAACCAGTCAAATTTTAGCCATTTCCGACACAGTCGCGAAAAATGACGAAATTACACCCGTCGCGATTTTTGTTCCCGATCAACCTGTGAAATTTGAGACCATTCCGACACAGTCGCGAAAAATGACGAAATTGCCCCCGACCCGATTTTTGTTTCCGACCAACCAGTCAAATTTTAGTCCATTCCGACACCGTCGCGAAAAATGACGAAATTGCCCCCGACGCGATTTTTGTTTCCGATCAACTTGTCAAATTTTAGGCAATTCCGACGCAGTCACGAAAAATAATGAAATTACTCCATGCGCGGTTTTTGTTCCCTATCAACCAGTCAAATTTGATCCCATTCCGACATAGTCGCGAAAAATGACGAAATTGCCAGCTGCACGATTTTTGTTTCCGATCAACTTGTCAAATTTTAGGCAATTCCGACGCAGTCACGAAAAATAATGAAATTACTCCATGCGCGGTTTTTGTTCCCTATCAACCAGTCAAATTTGATCCCATTCCGACATAGTCGCGAAAAATGACGAAATTACGCCCGGCGCGATTTTTGTTCCCGATCAACCTGTCAAATTTGAGCCCATTCCGACGCAGTCGAGAAAAATGACGAAATTACCCCCGGCGCGATTTTTATTTCAGATCAAACTGCCAAATTTCAGCCAATTCTGACACAGTCGAGAAAAATGACACAATTGCCCCCTGCGGGTTTTTGTTTTCGATCAACCAGTCAAATTTTAGCCAATTCCGACACAGTCGCGAAAAATGTTGAAATTACACCCGGCGGGGTTTTTGTTCCCGATCAACCTATCAAATTTGAGCCCACTCCGACGCAGTCGAGAAAAATGTCGAAATTTCCCCCGGCGTGATTTTTATTTCCGATCAAACTGTCAAATTTCAGCCAATTCCGACACAGTCGACAAAAATGACGAAATTGTCCCCGGCGCGGTTTTTGTTTCCGATCAACCAGTCAAATTTTAGCCATTTCCGACACAGTCGCGAAAAATGACGAAATTACACCCGGCGCGGTTTTTGTTCCCGATCAACCTGTCAAATTTGAGCCCATTCCGACACAGTCGCGAAAAATGACGTAATTGTCCCCGGCGCGATTTTTGTTTCCGATCAACTTGTCAAATTTTAGGCAATTCCGACGCAGTCACGAAAAATAATGAAATTACCCCAGGCGCGGTTTTTGTTCCCTATCAACCAGTCAAATTTGAGCCCATTCCGACACAGTCGCGAAAAATGACGAAATTACACCCGGCGCGGTTTTTGTTCCCGATCAACCTGTCAAATTTGAGCCCATTCCGACACAGTCGCGAAAAATGACGAAATTGCCAGCTGCACGATTTTTGTTTCCGATCAACCTGTCAAATTTGAGCCCATTCCGACACAGTCGAGAAAATTGACGAAATTGCCCCCGGAGCGATTTTTATTTCAGATCAAACTGCGAAATTTCAGCCAATTCCGACAAAGTCGAGAAAAATTACGCAATTGCCCCCTGCGCGATTTTTGTTTCCGATGAACGAGTCAAATTTTAGCCAATTCCGACATAGTCGCGAAAAATGACGAAATTACACTCGGCGCGATTTTCGTTCCCGATAAACCTGTCAAATTTGATCCTATTCCGACGCAGT
>NW_019228002.1:0-4200 GCF_002742605.1 Olea europaea var. sylvestris
TTTTTTTTTTTTTTTTTTTTTTTTTTTTTTTTTGCCTTTTGTTATGGGTTGATATTTTCTTGGAATATGCATTCATGTTGACTACAATGTTAATTGCTAAAGGCATTTGATTACGGTAATATAAGTTGTAGGCACATATATGCAAATCATATCTGGATTTTGCTTCAAGTTTATGTCTTGAGCTGGATTTACCTTTTTCTTTGGGAAGCAAATTATTATCTTTCAGCATACAACTCTTAAAATCTTTTGTATTTATTGATAAATTCCGAATTAACTGGATATATGGTTGGATCATGGATAAACTACATGACAATACTTATAGGCTCTATCTTAACTATATATATGCTGACTTAGAAGGTGGCATATTTTTTTAATGCTGGACATTAGATCCAAATATATTTTTCTTAATCTCATTTGAAATTTAGTAGATATATAGTTGTGAATTGCCTGACATTCTTTTATGCATCATGGATTTCAGGTGCTGGTGATTTTAGCACTGGGGGTTTCCTATTCCCATATCCCAAGGATACAAGTCTTATTTTGCCCATTGCTCATCATGCGGATGTTTATTTTCCTCCTCGAAAGAGATCTCGTGTCAGTGCCCCATTTGTTGTCAGCGGGGAGCAGAAGAAGAAGTCATCCATTGAAGTTCTTCCTGATGAATGCCTCTTTGAGGTATTCAGACATCTTCCCGGGGGCTTAGAGAGGAATATATGTGCCTGTGTCTCCAAGCACTGGCTCATGCTTTTAAGCAGCATCCGGAGAGATGAACTTTGTACTGACAAAATCACCCAATCTGTTGAGCCTCAGAAAAGTTTGAGTACTAGGAAGGAAGATAAGCCTACTGAGTCAGAGCAAAAAGGTGGATACATTGATTCAAATGAAATTACAGCTGAAGCTGAGGAAGATCAAGAGATGGAGGCCAATGGATATCTTTCAAGATGCTTAGAAGGGAAAAAAGCTACAGATGTGAGACTTGCTGCAATTGCTGTTGGAACAGGAAGCCGTGGAGGATTGGGCAAGCTTTCAGTTAGAGGAGCAACTCCCGTTCAAGGAGTGACAAACCTCGGCCTCAATGCCATTGCTCGTGGTTGCCCTTCTTTAAGAGCTCTTTCTTTGTGGAACATCTCATCAATTGATGATGAAGGCTTATTCGAGATTGCAAATGGGTGTCATTTGCTGGAGAAGCTTGACCTTTGTCAATGCCCAACAATTACTGACAAAGGTTTGATCGCTATTGCAAAGAATTGTCCTAATCTGACCTCGGTGACAGTAGAATCTTGTTTGAACATTGGGAATGAAAGCCTGCTAGCTTTGGGTCGTTTTTGCCTCAACTTGAAGTCCATCGCTGTTAAAAACTGCCCACTTGTTGGGGATCAAGGAATTGCAAATATGTTTTCATCTGCTGGTCGTGTCTTGACAAAGGTTAAGCTTCAGGCACTCAATATCACTGATGTGTCTCTTGCTGTGATTGGATACTATGGACATGAAGTGACTGACCTAGCACTTGCCGGCCTCCAAAATGTGAACGAGAGAGGATTCTGGGCCATGGGTAGTGGACAAGGTTTGCAGAAGCTGAAATCTTTTGCAGTTACTGCTTGCAGAGGAGTATCCGATGTAGGGCTTGAATCCATGGGCAAAGGTTGCCCAAATCTAAAGCAGACTTGCCTCCGAAAATGTCCACTCCTATCAGACAAAGGATTAGCTTCATTTGTAAAAACTGCAGGGTCGCTTGAAAGTCTTCAATTAGAGGAATGCCACAGGATTACCCAGTTCGGAGTTTTTGGTATTCTTGGAAATAGTAGGAAACTGAAGGCTCTTGTCATGGCAAACTGCTTGGGAATTAGGGACACAGAATTTAAATTTCCATCTATGTCTCTATGCGATTCGTTGCGATATTTGACGATCCGTAACTGCCCCGGATTTGGTAATGCTGGCTTGGCCATAGTGGGAAGACTGTGCACCAAATTGTTACATTTGAATCTTGTGGGGCTTCATGGAATAACTGATGAGGGGCTTCTATCTCTTGTTAAGAACTCTGACGATTCTTTTACTAAGGTAAATCTCAGCGGATGTGTGAATTTGACGGACAACGTGGTTTTGGACATTGTTAAGATGCATGGGAGCACTCTTGAGCTTCTGAATCTTGATGGCTGCAGACACATCACTGATGCTAGCTTGGTGGAAATTGCAGACAATTGCTCATTGCTAAGTGAACTTGATGTCTCCGAGTGTGGAATAACTGATTCTGGTATAGCAGCCTTGGCTGGTGCAGCGCACCTCAGTTTACAGATACTTTCCCTCTCGGGGTGCTCATTGGTCACTGACAAAGGCTTAGCTTCATTGGGGATTTTGTGTCAGACCTTAGTTGGTTTGAACATCCAGCACTGTCATGGTATCAGCCGTGGTGCTGTTGATTTACTTGTGGAGCAGCTCTGGAGTTGCGATGTACTTGCCTAAATAAGCATCCAATTTGAAGAATCCTGATCACAGACAAGAATTATTACAGGAATCTCAACTTGTTGAGAAAAATATCTTGGTAATAGCTGTAGTGAGCGTAGTTTTAGGGTCCATCACCATTGATCTTCACGAGCTTCAGTATCCCAGTTGACTTTTTCCAGCTAAGTATGGCATGTAACTCTTTTTTTGCAGCTTTTTTTTTTTTTCATTGTAAAGCTGTTTCAAGAATTTTGGCTTCGATCATTGGAGCCATTTTTCTTTATGGTCATGCTTGGCTGAGAACAATGGTTTGGGTTCTGGATCTTTAGATTCTCAAGTGTTCCTAGTTCCATTTTTTATTTTTCCTTCTGCATATCTTCTCTTTTTGGGTCTCCCGGCTCTGAATTTTACCAAGCCATCAACATTGCCGAATGCTTGTGTTTTAGTACCTGAACTTTGGGTTTGCTTCCAAAGCTTCGATCCCTTCTATTGTGGTTGCATTTGGCAGTTCTAGGTTTGTCACCTTGCTTTTTGGGCATTGGCCGTGGCAGCAGCTTCTTTTGTGAGCCATGACAACCTTATCTCCTCTGGAGGGGTTGTTTTTTCCTTCCCAAGCCCTGGTTTTGCAAGTCCCTAGTCATGAACTGTCCCGTGTGACCTCCTGTAATGTAATATTCTATGTAACCGTATGGTTTAATGTCTGAATAAAATCTTCATTCAAGGAACTTTATTTTTTAACATCCCACATGCTGTTGATTACAGATTTGTTTATTTTTAGATGAATGCCTATATATCCGAAAGAAAGTGGAATGATATTATCCAATTACCAATAGGTGGATGCACTTGATAATCTTGGTACGATTAATGCACGAGTTCTTGTTGCTGCTGTGAGCCTTGGATTTGTAATTTCTTTTGCTTTATACCATGTTCTTGAAATGCTGAAAATTGAAGAATGATGTGCTCTCTGTACGTTGTAATTCCAATGGAGCCATTCTTTCCCTAACTTGCTCACAGCTTATGGGAATACATATATTTATACAGATTTAGGTGCAGATAGCTGAATCGAATGCAGAAACAGAGATCTTATAGAATTTCAATTTTGCCATGCTAACTTTTATGGGATGTTTGGCATGCTTGATTGTCGACAATAATATTGAATAAAAGAAGTTAAAATCTTGTGAGGTTCTGCAGATGTTTTCAATGCTAAAATTTATGTCCTATGAGATATAGCTTTAGAATTCAAATATTGGTACTTTTTTTTATGGGAAATTTGGCGTTCTTGACTGTGAAGTATTGACAAGATAATGAAATAGAAACATGTTTAAATCTGGTGATAAAGACTTATTTTTTATTTCCTAGTACTACATATGGAATGTTGTGATGTTAACTGTTATGGCATGCGAAATCTTATAGCTTTAGTAAATTATGCAAGTAGGCGATATCGTAAAAAAGTAATAAAGTGGACGTAGATTCAAATAGCGACTACATAAGGATTGAGTATTCAATTAGTTTTCATCAAATCTAATTTTAATCGAACAACACAATTAATATGAGATGGATTATACGTACAAATTAAATCTAGAACTAATTAAATAATTTAACTTCTAAATTAAGTGGTAGAGAAGTGTTTATGAATACTCAATTAATGAACAAAGAACTAGAACCATAAATTTCCCATATATTCTTTCATTTTAATATCACTTCGATAATTTGAAAACTTTTATTTGAACTTGAAAATTAATGTTCATATTTTGTGTAATT
>NW_019228003.1:0-4199 GCF_002742605.1 Olea europaea var. sylvestris
TGATGAATGAAAAACGATTTTTAAAACTAAATATGGTTTATATGAATGGTTGGTTATGTCATTTGGACTCACAAATGTACATAGCACTTTTATGCGCTTAATGAATCATGTTTTACTTGCCTTTATAGGAAAATTTGTTGTAGTTTACTTTGACGACATCTTAATCTATAGCAAAGACATAGGAGAGCATTTGGAACATTTAAAATGTGTGCTAATTATTTTAAGGAAAGAACAACTCTATGCTAATCTTAAGAAATGCACGTTTTGTATGGATAGAGTTATATTTCTTGGATTTGTGATTAGTGCTAATGGGGTAGAAGTAGATGATGAAAAGATAAAGGCTATTAGAGATTGGCCAACACCTAAAGGCATAACGAAAGTTAGGAGTTTTTATGGTTTGACTAGTTTTTATAGGTATTTTGTGAAAGATTTTAGCACTATCACCGCACTACTCACGAAAGTAGTTAAAAAGAGTATAGGTTTTCATTGGGGTGATGAACATGAACTTGCATTTAATACTATTAAAGGTAGATTGTGTGAAGCACCTGTTTTGGCATTACCTAACCTTGACAAAACATTCGAGTTTGAGTGTGATGTATTAGGATTTTAGGGATTGGAACAGTTTTAATGCAGGATCGGAGGCCTATTGCATTTTCCGCGAGAAATTGAGTGGAGCTGCTTTAAATTATCCTACATATGACAAAGAACTTTATGCACTTGTTCGAGCTTTAGAGACTTGACAACATTATCTATGGTCGAAGGAGTTCATAATACAGACCGATCATGAGTCACTAAAGCACTTACTGGGACAAGGTAAATTGAAGAAGAGGCATGCGCGGTGGATGGAATTCATTGATACGTTTCCATACGTCATTCGATATAAGCAAGGTAAGAAAAATGTGGTGGCAGATGCGTTGTCGCGAAGGTACATATTGCTAACTACTCTTGATTCTAAGTTACTTGGGTTTGAACATATTAAGGAATTGTATGAAAAAGATGTTGATTTTTTGGATATTTATTTGTCATGCATTAAAGGGGCGGTTGATAGGTTCTTTAGGCATGAGGTAATTGTTCTATTAGAGAGTTGTTAGTAAGCGAGGCACATAGTGGTGGATTGATGGGATACTTTAGGGTTCAAAAGACTTTAGATTTATTGAAGGAGCATTTTTATTGGCCTAAGATGAAAAGCGATGTTGAGCGAATTTGTAGTCGATGCATAGGTTGTAAAAGGGCTAAATCTAAGGTTTTACCGCAAGGTTTGTACACACCTTTACCTACACCTATTGAGCATTGGGTTGATATCTCGATGGACTTTGTTTTGGGTTTACCTAGGATTAAGAGAGGTCAGGATTCTATTTTGTGGTTGTAGATATGTCAACAAAATGACACATTTTATGCCATGCCACAAAACGGACGATGCCACAAACATGGCTGACTTATTTTTTTTAAAGAGATTGTGTGTTTACATGGGGTTCCTAGAAATATTGTGTCGGATCGGGATGTCAAATTTATAAGTCACTTTTGAAGAGTTTTGTGGGGTAAGTTAGGCACTAAATTACTATTTTCCACAACTTGTCACCTACAAATGGATGGGCAAACCGAGGTAGTGAATAGGACAATGACACAATTGTTACGCATAGTAATCAATAAAAATTTGAAAAGTTGGGAGGAGTGTCTACCATTTGTTGAATTTGCATACAATCGAGCTCTTCACTCTACTACATCATATTATCCATTTGAAATTCTATATGGTTTCAATCCACTAACTCCTTTAGATTTAATTCCTTTACCTGTGAATGAACGTGGTAGTTCAGATGGCAAAAAGAAGGCGGAATTGGTTAAGTCACTCCATGAAAAGGTAAAAACGCAAATTGAAAACAAAAGTAAGTTGGTTGTGTCGCAGGCGAATAAAGGTAGGAAGCGCGTGATATTCGAGCCAAGAGATTGGGTTTGGGTGCACTTTAGGAAGGAGCAGTTTCCGGAGCAAAGGAAGTCCAAGTTGCAATCGAGGGGCGATGGTCCATTTCAAGTTATTGAAAAGATAAACGATAATGCATACAAGTTGGACCTTCCAGGTGAGTATAATATTTCGGCTACTTTTAATGTATCTTATCTCTCTCTGTTTGATGCAAGTTCAGATTTCAGGACGAATCCTTTTGTAGAGGGAGGGGATGATATGACCCAGAAGTCAAGCCCAACGAAGGCAAGTGCAAGATGAGACCCGTTGATAGTCGATGGCAGACTGATGACGCGATCGAAGATGAGACGAGTCAACGAGAAGATGGGATTGCTCGTCAAGGCAACGATCGGAGACACCATGTTCGGGACTCAAAATGGAGCAACTTTCATGTTTAGGTCGAAGGCCGAATCAACTTGGATCAATTTAATATCCAAGGCCGAAACCGGAGGGAAATTTTAAGCGGACAGGCATACACGCTCGCGGTCGCACGGTGGTCTACCGAAACTCAAAGGAGGCATTTTGTTTGAACCATGCGACTGCATGGAATTGCACGTTACGGTTGCATAGGCCAATTTTTGGGCGAATTTCTTATTTTTGGTATTTTTCCATATTTTGTTAGTTTTTTATTCTTTTCCATACTTTGGGAATTATGCTCAACTTTTGCACGATTTTTACCTAGTTTTTGGGTTTAGTATAAATAGAAGTTTTCATTTAATTGTAAGGATAACTTTTGAAATATTTGATATTGAATTAAAGTGAGACGTATTATTTTCTCTTCATCGTTTTTCATTGAACAACTTCGAACTTATTAAGTGTTAATTTGTGGTGTTCAAACAACTGGATTTAATTCTTGGATTGCATGATCAAGTGATCTTTCAAGCGTCGTTCTTGTTGAGTTTTTTGGTTCGAGTTTCTTTTGGATTCATTCTAAACTCTTGAATTAATTTGGCTTTCTTGGGTTTGTCGATGTCATTGTGGGTTTCGTAGTCAACGTTGCTACGAGGTTCGCTTCAGATGGCCTCAAATCGAAGGAACAATTTTATTACCGAATGTTAGAAATTAACCACTGATACTAAGATATTTATCTATGTGGAATCTCCCTAACAGTTCTCCAATGTTTTGTTCTATAATAAAACATTCATATGTTTATTTAAGTGTTACTACATTTTAGCTTATTAGATCAACTACTTATTTCATAAGTAAGAAATGTCACACGTAATGGTCTATCTGTAATAACCATATTCTTATCTTGTTATTACTTATGACCACGGATGATTCAAGATTTAGTCGTATTATAATTTGTATCTCACAGTTACAATTCCTTGTGATTAACAAATCACTAAGTCTTAGATCTACGAAATTTATTTTTTAATTTAATTTATTAGAATAGTAATTCAAATAAATAATAGTTATTGTCAAAATAAATGCATTAAATATATTAAAAGTGTTTATAACCTAAATCGATTGGACCAAAGGCATAAAATTTACAGAAGTTCCCATAATGATGGCATAGAAAGTTGGTATTCGATGAGTGGATACCACGTTGCAGGTAGAGGGAGAAAAAGGAAGCATATGATGCTTAATTACCAATTAATAAATAAATTCACTAGAAGAAATAAATAAATAAATAAATATATTATATGTATATATTCTTATCATTCAAAAACATTACAATTCCACTGAATTAGAATAAATTAAGAAATCATTAATAAGTAAATCAATAAACTAAAGAAAAGAATAGAGGTATTCTTAGCTAAATAATCTTATTTATCGATAATTAAAACATAAAAATATTAGTCCAAGATTGAATCATGTAAATATTTCCTAGATGTGTATTGTTTTTCTTTCCAAAGATTTTTAAAAATAGTGGAGTTTTACTAATTTATTTTGTTCGACTCTAAGTTATGAAATAGATCGTAAAATAAAATCTTTCTAAAAAATCAAGTGAAGTTATGCAATCAATGTTCCTCATTCCTATACGTTTGATCAAGCAGAAAATACCTCCGCATGGTAATCATCTCGGTAGAATGTCGGTGCTCAAATACCTTAAGTGCATTGTTGTTTTAGTGTGACTTTTAGTATCAACATCTTTTTCTAAGTTGGACATAAATTGGTCGACATAAAATAAGTCCATAATTAAGAAAACCTAGTTATATTTATTTTTTCTTTTAATTCAATTGGCTATGAGCAAGAACTTCCGCTCTGGCTTCGACAGTGCAATCACCTCTTTTTCACACAA
>NW_019228004.1:0-4197 GCF_002742605.1 Olea europaea var. sylvestris
AATTGCTAGTCTAATTCGATTGGAATCGAGCCAATGAAAAGTGGTATTAATTACATGATAACTTCGAATTTGAACATTTTCGGGAAATTGCTAGTCTAATTCGATTGGAATCTAGCCAATGAAAAGTGGTTTTCGATTTCATGATAACTTCGGGTATGATTGTTTTCGGCAAATTGCTAGTCTAATTCGTTTGGAATCGAGTCAATGATAGGTGGTTTTAAATTTCATGCTAACTTCGGGTTTGTTCGTCTTAGGCGAATTGCTAGTCGAATTCGATTGGAATTGAGCCAATGAAAATTGGTTTTTGATTTCATGATAACTTCGAGTTTCTTTATTTTTGGCGAAATGCTAGTCTAATTCGATTGGAATCGAGCCAATGAAAAGTGATTTTTGATTTCATAATAACTTCGGGTTTGATTGTTTTAGGTAAATTGCTAGTCTAATTCGATTGGAATCGAGCCAACGAAAAGTGGTATTAATTTCATGATAACTTCGAATTTGATCATTTTCGACAAATTACTAGTCTAATTCGATTTGAATCGAGACAATGAAAAGTGGTTTTCGATTTCATGATAACTTCGGGTTTGATCATTTTCGGCAAATTGCTAGTCTAATTCGATTGGAATCGAGCCAATGAAAAGTGGTTTTCGATTTCAAGTTAACTTCGGGTTTGATCATTTTCGGAAAAATTGCTAGTCAAATTCGATTGGAATCGAGCTAATGAAAAGTGGTTTTTGATTTCATGATAACTTCAAGTCTGTTCATTTTAGGCAAATAGCTAGTCTAATTCGATTAGAATCGAGCCAATGAAAAGTGGCTTTTGATTTCATGATATCTTCGGGTTTGTTCATTTTGGGCGAAATGGTAGTCTAACTCGATTGGAATCGAGCCAATGAAAAGCTATTTTTGATTTGATGATAACTTCGGGTTTGTTCGTTTTTAGTGAATTGCTAGTCTAATTCGATTGGAATCGAGCCAATGAAAAGTTGTTTTTGATTTCATGATAACTTCGGATTTAATAGTTTTCGGCAAATTGCTAGTCCAATTCGATTGGTATTGAGCCAATGAAAAGTCATTTTCGATTTCATGATAATTCGGGTTTGTTCATTTTTGGCGAACTGCTAGTCTAATTCGATTAGAATAGAGCCAATGAAAAGTGGTTTTTGATTTCATGATAACTTCGGGTTTGATCGTTTCTAGCAAATTGCTAGTCTAATTCATTTAGAATTGAGCCAATAAAAAGTGGTTTTTGATTTCATAATATCTTCGGGTTTGTTCATTTTTGGCGAAATGGTTGTCTAATTCGATTGGAATCGAGCCAACGAAATGCTGTTTTTGATTTGATGATAACTTCGGGTTTGTTCGTTTTTGGCGAATTGCTAGTCTAATTCAATTGTAATCGAGCCAATGAAAAGTGGTTTTTGATTTCATGATAACTTCGGATTTAATCGTTTTCGGCAAATTGCTTGTCTAATTCGATTGGAATCGCGCCAGTGAAAAGTGGTTTTCGATTTTAAGATAACTTCGGGTTTGATCATTTTCAGCAAATTGCTATTCAAATTCGATCGGAATCGAGCCAATGAAAAGTGGTTTTTGATTTCATGATGACTTCGGGTTCGATCGTTTTAGGTAAATTGCTAGTCTAATTCGATTGGAATCGAGCCAACGAAAAGTGGTATTAAATACATGATAACTTCGAATTTGATCATTTTCGGCAAATTGCTAGTCTAATTCGATTGGAATCGAGCCAATGAAAAGTGATTTTCGATTTCATGATAACTTCGGGTGTGATCGTTTTCGGTAAATTGCTAGTCTAATTCGTTTGGAATCGAGCCAATGAAAGGTGGTTTTAAATTTCATGCTAACTTCGGGTTTGTTCGTCTTTGGCGAATTGCTAGTCGAATTCGATTGGAATTGAGCCAATGAAAAGTGGTTTTTGATTTCATGATAATTTCAAGTTTCTTTATTTTTGGCGAAATGCTAGTCTAATTCGATTGGAATCGAGCCAATGAAAAGTAGTTTTTGATTTCATGATAACTTCGGGTTTGTTCGTCTTTGGCGAATTGCTAGTCGAATTCGATTGGAATCGAGCGTATGAAATGTGGTTTTCCATTTTATGATAACTTCGGGTTTGTTCGTCTTTGGCGAATTGCTAGTCGAATTCGATTGGAATCGAGCGTATGAAATGTGGTTTTCCATTTTATGATAACTTCGGGTTTGTTCGTCTTTGGCGAATTGCTAGTCTAATTCGATTGGAATCGAGCCAATGAAAAGTGGTTTTCGATTTCATGATAATTTCGGGTTTGACCATTTTCGGCAAATGGCAAGTCTAATTCGATTGGAATCGAGCCAATGAAAAGTGGTTTTCGATTTCAAGTTAACTTCGGGTTTGATCGTTTTCGAAAAAATTGCTAGTTGAATTCGATTGGAATCGAGCCAATGGAAAGTGGTTTTTTGATTTCATGATAACTTCGGGTCTGTTCATTTTAGGCAAATAGCTAGTCTAATTCGATTGGAATCGAGCCAATGAAAAGTGGTTTTCGATTTCATGATAATTTCGGGTTTGATCATTTTCTGCAAATTGCTAGTCTAATTCGATTGGAATCGAGCCAATGAAAAGTGGTTTTCGATTTCAAGTTAACTTCGGGTTTAATCATTTTCGGAAAAATTGCTAGTCGAATTCTATTGGAATCGAGCCAATGAAAAGTGGTTTTTGATTTCATGATAACTTCGGGTTTGTTCGTTTTTGGCGAAATGGTAGTCTAATTCGGTTGGAATCGAGCCAATGAAAAGCTATTTTTGATTTGATGATAACTTCGGGTTTGTTCGTTTTTGGTGAATTGCTAGTCTAATTCGATTGGAATCGAGCCAATGAAAAGTTGTTTTTGATTTCACGATAACTTCGAATTTAATAGTTTTTGGTAAATTGCAAGTCTAATTCTATTGGAATCGAGCTAATGAAAAGTTGTTTTCGATTTCATGATAACTTCGGGTTTGTTCATTTTTGGCAAATGCCTAGTCTAATTCGATTAGAATTGAGCTAATGAAATGTGGTTTTTGATTTCATGATAACTTCGGGTTTGATCGTTTTCGGCAAATTGCTAGTCTAATTCGATTAGAATCGAGCCAATGAAATGTGGTTTTTGATTTCATAATATCTTCGGGTTTGTTCATTTTTGGCGAATGCCTAGTCTAATTCGATTAGAATTGAGCTAATGAAATGTGGTTTTTGATTTCATAATATCTTCGGGTTTGTTCATTTTTGGCGAATGCCTAGTCTAATTCGATTAGAATTGAGCTAATGAAATGTGGTTTTTGATTTCATAATATCTTCGGGTTTGTTCATTTTTGGCGAATGCCTAGTCTAATTCGATTAGAATTGAGCTAATGAAATGTGGTTTTTGATTTCATAATATCTTCGGGTTTGTTCATTTTTGGCGAATGCCTAGTCTAATTCGATTAGAATTGAGCTAATGAAATGTGGTTTTTGATTTCATAATATCTTCGGGTTTGTTCATTTTTGGCGAATGCCTAGTCTAATTCGATTAGAATTGAGCTAATGAAATGTGGTTTTTGATTTCATGATAACTTCGAATTTGATCGTTTTTGGCAAATTGCTAGTCTAATTGGATTGGAATCGAGCCAATGAAAAGTGGTTTTAAATTTAATGATAACTTCGGGTTTGTTCGTCTTTGGAGAATTGCTAGTCGAATTCGATCGGAATTGTGCAAATAAAAAGTAGTTTTCGATTTCGAGATAACTTCAGGTTTGATCGTTTTCGGCAAATTGCTAGTCAAATTTGATTGGAATCAAGCCAATGAAAAGTGGTTTTAATTTCATGATAACTTCGGGTTTGTTCATTTTGGGCAAATTGCTAGTCTAATTCGGTTGGAATCGAGCCAACGAAAAGTGGTATTAATTTCGTGATAACTTCGAATTTGATCATTTTCGGCAAATTACTAGCCTAATTCGATTGGAATCGAGCCAATGAAAAGTGGTTTTTGATTTCAAGTTAACTTCGGGTTTGATCGTTTTCGAAAAAATTGCTAGTCGAATTCAATTTCAAGTTATCTTCGGGTTTGATAGTTTTCGAAAAAATTGCTAGTCGAATTCAATTGGAATCGAGAAAATGAAAAGTGGTTTTCGATTTCAAGTTAACTTCGGGTTTGATCGTTTTCGAAAAAATTGCTAGTCGAA
>NW_019228005.1:0-4197 GCF_002742605.1 Olea europaea var. sylvestris
CCTGTCAAATTTGAGCCCATTCCGACACAGTTGAGAAAAATGACGAAATTGCCTCCGGCGCGGTTTTTATTTCCGATCAAACTGCCAAATTTCAGCCAATTCCGACACAGTCGCGAAAAATGACGAAATTGCCCCAGGTGCGATTTTTGTTTCCGATCAACCAGTCAAATTTTAGCCAATTCTGACACAGTCGCGAAAAATGACGAAATTACACCCGGCGCTAACCTGTCGAATTTGAGCCCATTCCGGCACAGTCGAGAAAAATGACGAAATTGCCGCCGGCGCGATTTTTATTTCCGATCAAGCTGCCAAATTTCAGCAAATTTCGACACAGTCGAGAAAAACGACGAAATTGCCCCCAGCTCGATTTTTGTTTCCTATCAACAAGTCAAATTTTAGCCAATTCCGACACAGTCTCGAAAAATGACGAAATTACACTCGGCGCAGTTTTTCTTCCCGGCAAACCTGTCAAATTTGAGCCCATTCCGACACAGTCGAGAAAAATGACGAAATTGTCGCCGGCACGATTTTTATTTCCGATCAAACTGCCAAATTTCAGCCAATTCCGACACAGTCGAGAAAAATGACGAAATTGTCGCCGGCACGATTTTTATTTCCGATCAAACTGCCAAATTTCAGCCAATTCCGACACAGTCGAGAAAAATGACGAAATTGCCCCCGGCGCGGTTTTTGTTTCCGATCAACCAGTCAAATTTTAGACAATTTCGACACAGTCGCGAAAAATGATGAAATTACACCCGGCGCTATTTTTGTTCTCAATCAACCTGTAAAATTTGAGACCATTCCGACACAGTCGAGAAAAATGACGAAATTGCACACGGCGCGATTTTTATTTCCGATCAAACTGCCAAATTTCTGCCAATTCCGACACAGTCGCGAAAAATAACGAAATTGCCCCCGGCGCGATTTTTGTTTCCGAACAACCTGTCAAATTTCAGCGCATTCCGACATCGTCGCGAAAGATGACGAAATTGCCCCTGGGGCGGTTTTTGTTTACGATCAACCAGTCAAATTTTAGCCAATTTCGACACAGTCGCGATAAACGACAAAATTGCCCCGGCTCGATTTTTGTTTCCGATGAACCTGTCAAATTTGAGCCCATTCCGACACAGTCGAGAAAAATGACGAAATTGCCCCCGACGCGATTTTTGTTTCCGATCAACCTGTCAAATTTGAACACATTCCGACACAGCCGAGAAAAACGACGAAATTGCCCCCGGCGCGATTTTTGTTTCCTATCAACAAGTCAAATTTTAGCCAATTCCGACACAGTCGCGAAAAATGACGAAATTACACCCGGCACAGTTTTTGTTCCCGACAAACCGGTCAAATTTGAGCCCATTCCGACACAGTCGAGAAAAATGACGAAATTGCCGCAGGCACGATTTTTATTTCCGATCAAACTGCCAAATTTCAGCCAATTCCGACACAGTAGAGAAAAATGACGAAATTGCCCCCGGCGCGATTTTTATTTCATATCAAACGGCCAAATTTCAGCAAATTCCGACACAGTCGAGAAAAATGACGAAATTGCCCACGGCGCGGTTTTTGTTTCAGATCAACCAGTCAAATTTTAGCCAATTTCGACACAGTCGCGGAAAATGACGAAATTACACCCGTCGCGGTTTTTGTTCCCGATCAACCTGTCAAATTTGAGCCCATTCCGACATAGTCGAGAAAAATGACGAAATTGCCCCCGGCGCGATTTTTATTTCAAATCAAACTGCCAAATTTCAGTCAATTTCGACACAGTCGAGAAAAATGACGAAATCGCCCTCGGCGCGATTTTTATTTCCGATCAAACTACCAAATTTCAGCCAATTCCGACACAGTCGAGAAAAATGACGAAAAATGCCCCGACGCGATTTTTGTTTCCGATCAACCTGTCAAATTTGAGCACATTCCGACACAGTCGAGAAAAACGACGAAATTGCCCCCGGCGCGATTTTTATTTCCTATCAACAATTCAAATTTTAGCCAATTCCGACACAGTCGCGAAAAAGGACGAAATTACACCCGACGCAAGTTTTGTTCCCGACAAACCGGTCAAATTTGAGCTCATTCCGACACATTCGAGAAAAATGACGAAATTGCACACGGCGCGATTTTTATTTCCGATCAAACTGCCAAATTTCTGCCAATTCCGACACAGTCGCGAAAAATAACGAAATTGCCCCCGGCTCAATTTTTGTTTCCGATCAACCTGTCAAATTTCAGCCCGTTCCGACATCGTCGCGAAAAATGACGAAATTGCCCCTGGGGCGGTTTTTGTTTACGATCAACCAGTCAAATTTTAGCCAATTTCGACACAGTCGCGAAAAACTACAAAATTGCCCCGGCTCGATTTTTGTTTCCGATAAACCTGTCAAATTTGAGCCCATTCCGACACAGTCGAGAAAAATGACGAAATTGCCCTCGGCGCGATTTTTATTTCAGATCAAACTACCAAATTTCAGCCAATTCCGACACAGTCGAGAAAAATGACGAAATCGCCCTCGGCGCGATTTTTATTTCCGATCAAACAACCAAATTTCAGCCAATTCCGACACAGTCGAGAAAAATGACGAAATTGCCCCCGACGCGATTTTTGTTTCCGATCAACCTGTCAAATTTGAGCACATTCCGACACATCGAGAAAAACGACGAAATTGCCCCCGGCGCGATTTTTGTTTCCTATCAACAAGTCAAATTTTAGCCAATTCCGACACAGTCGGGAAAAATGACGAAATTACACCCGGCGCAGCTTTTGTTCCCGACAAACCGGTCAAATTTGAGCCCATTCCGACACAGTCGAGAAAAATGACGAAATTTCTCCCAGCGCAGTTTTTGTTCCCGATAAACCTGTCAAATTTGAGCCCATTCCGACACAGTCGAGAAAAATGACTAAAATGCCGCCGGCACGATTTTTATTTTTGTCAAACTGCCAAATTTTAGCAAATTCCGACACAGTCGAGAAAAATGACGAAATGCCCTCGGCGCGGTTTTTGTTTCCGATCAACAAGTCAAATTTTAGCCAATTCCGACACAGTCGCGAAAAATGACGAAATTGCCTCCGGCGCGATTTTTATTTCCGATCAAACTGCCAAATTTCGGCCAATTCCGACACAGTCGAGAAAAATGATGAAATTGCCCCCGGTGCGATTTTTGTTTTCGATCAACAAGTCAAAATTTCAGCCAATTCCAACACAGTCGCGAAAAATGACGAAATTACCCCCGGCGCGGTTTTTGTTCTAAATAAACTTGTCAAATTTGAGCCCATTCCGACACAGTTGGGAAAAATGACGAAATTGCCGCAGCAAGATTCTTATTTCCGATCAAACAACCAAATTTCAGCCAATTCCGACACAGTCGGGAAAAATGACGAAATTGCCCCCGACGCGATTTTTGTTTACGATCAACAAGTCAAATTTCACCCAATTTCGACACAATCGCGAAAAATGACGAAATTACACCCGGCGCGATTTTTGTTCTCGATAAACCTGTCAAATTTGAGCCCGTTCCGACACAGTCGAGAAAAATGACGAAATTGCCGCCGGCGAGATTTTTATTTCCGATCAAACAGCCAAATTTCAGCCAATTCCGACATAGTCGAGAAAAATGACGAAATTGCCGCCGGCGCGATTTTTGTTTCCGATCAACCTGTCAAATTTTAGCCAATTTCGACACAGTCGCGAAAAATGACGAAATTTCCCCGGCGCGATTTTTGTTTCCGATCTATCTGTCAAATTTGAGCCCATTCCGACACAGTTGAGAAAAATGACGAAATTACACCCTGCGCGATTTTTATTTCCTATCAAACTGCCAAATTTCAGCCCATTACGACATAGTCAAGAAAAATGATGAAATTACCGCCGGCGCGATTTTTATTTCCGATCAAACAGCCAAATTTCAGCCAATTCGGACATAGTCGAGAAAAATGACGAAATTGCCCCCGGCGAGATTTTTGTTTCCGGTCAACCAGTCAAATTTTAGCCAATTCCGATACGGTTGCGGAAAATGACGAAATTACACCCTGCGTGGTTTTTGTACCCGATCAACCTGTCAAATTTGAGACCATTCCGACACAGTCGCGAAAAATGATGAAATTGCCCCGGTCGCGATTTTTGTTTCCGATCAACCAGTCAAATTTTAGCCAATTCCGACACAGTCGCGAAAAATGACGAAATTACACCCGGC
>NW_019228006.1:0-4195 GCF_002742605.1 Olea europaea var. sylvestris
TAGAATTTGGCAAAAAAATGAACGAACTCGAAGTTATCATGAAATAAAAACCACTTTTCATTGGCTCGATTCCAATCGAATTAAACTAGAATTAGCCGAAAACGATCAAACCCGAAGTTATCATGAAATTAGAGACAACTTTTCATTGGCTCCATTCCAATCGAACTAGATTAGCAATTCGCCAAAAATGAACAAACCCGAAGTTATCATGAAATCAAAAACCACTTTTCTTTGGCTCCATTCCAATTGAATTAGACTAGCATTTTGCCAAAAACGAATAAACCCGAAGTCATCATGAAATAGAAAGCCACTTCTCAATGGCTCAATTACAATCGAATTAGACTAGTAATTCGCCAAAAACAAACAAACCCGAAGTAATCATGAAATCGAAACCCACTTTTCCTTGGCTCGATTCCAATCGAAATAGACTAGAAGTTCGCCGAAAAGGAACAAACCCGAAATTATCATGAAATCGAAAACCACTTTTCATTGGCTCGATTCCAATTGAATAAGACTAGCAATTTGCCGAAAATCATCAAACCCAGAGGTATAAAGAAATCGAAAAACACTTTTCATTGGCTCGATTCCAATCGAATTAGACTAGCAATTAGCCCAAAACTATCAAACTCGAGGTTATCAGGAAATCAAAAACCACTTTTCATTGGCTCAATTCCAATCGAATTAGACTAGCAATTCGCCAAAATTAACAAACTCAAAGTTATCATGAAATCAAAAACCACTTTTCATTGGCTCCATTCCAATCGAATTAGACTAGCATATCGCCAAAATGAACAAACCCGAAGTTATCAAGAAATCGAAAGCCAGTTTTAACTGGTTCGATTCCAATCGAATTAGAATAGCAATTCGTCGAAAACGAACAAATCCGAAGTTATCATGAAATCAAAATGACTTTTCATTGGCCCAGTTCCAAACGAATATGACTAGTAATTCGCCAAAAATGAACAAACCCGAAGTTATCATGAAATCAAAAACCACTTTTCATTAGCTCGATTCCAATCGAATTAGACAAGCAATTTGCCGAAAACGATCAAACTTAAAGTTATCATGAAAACGAAAGCAACTTTTCATTGGCTCAATTCCAATCGAATTAGACTAGCAATTCGCCAAAAACGAACAAACCCGAAGTTATCATGAACTCAAGGCCCACTTTTCATTGGCTCGATTCCTATCGAATTAGACTAGCAATTCGCCGAAAATGATCAAACCCGAAGTTATCATGAAATCGAAAACCACTTTTCATTGGCCCCATTCCAATCATATTAGACTACCATTTCGCCAAAAATGAACAAACCCTATCATGAAATCAAAAATAATTTTCATTGGCTCGATTCCAATCGAATTGGACTGGCAATTCACCAAAAATGAACAAACTCGAAGTTATCATGAAATCAGAAACTCCTTTCCATTAGCTCGATTACAATCGATTTAGACTAGCATTTTGTAAAAAGCGAACAAACCCGAAGTTATCATGTAATCAAAAACCACTTTTCATTGGCTCGATTCCAATCGAATCAAACAAGCAATTTGCCAAAGACGAACAAGCCTAAAGTTATCATGTAATAAAAGCCACTTTTCATTGGCTCGATTCCAGTCGATTAGACTAGCAATTCATCGAAAATGATCAAACCCGAAGTTATCATTAAATCAAAAATCACTTTTCATTGGCTCAATTCCAATCGAATTAGACAAGCAATTCTCCAAAAATGAACAAACCCTAAGTTATCATGAAATCAAAAACCATTTTTCATTGGCTCGATTCAAATCGAATTAGACTAGCAATTCGCCAAAAACGAACACATCCGAAGTTATCTTGAAATCAAAAACCACTTTTCATTGGCTCCATTCCAATCGAATTAGACAAGCCATTCGCCAAAAACGAACAAACCCGAAGTTATCATGAAATCTAAAAACCACTTTTTATGGGCTCCATTCCTATCGAATTAGACTAGCAATTGGCCGAAAATGATCAAACCCTAGGTTATCATGAAATCAAAAACCACTTTTCATTTGCTCGATTCCAATCAAATTAGACTAACAATTCGCCAAAAATGAACAAACCCGAAGTTATCATGAAATTTAAAACCACTTTTCATTGGTTTCATTCCAATCGAATTAGACTAGCATTTCGCCAAAAATGAACAAACCCAAAGTTATCATGAAATCAAAAATCACTTTTCATTGGCTCGATTCCAATCAAATTAGACTAGAAATTCACCAAAAATGAACAAATCTGAAGTTATTATGAAATCAAAAATCACTTTTCATTGGCTCGATTCCAATAGAATTAGACTACCAATTCGCCAAAAACAAACAAACCAGAACTTATCATGAAATCAAAATTGAATTCCAATCGAATTAGACTAGCATTTCGCCAAAAATGAACAAACCCGAAGTTATCATGAAATCAAAAACAACTTTTCATTGGCTCGATTCCAATCGAATTAGACTAGCAATATGCCAAAAATGAACAAATTCGAAGTTATCATGAAATCAAAAACAACTTTCCATTGGCTCGATTATAATAGAATTGGACAAGCATTTCGCAAAAAATGAACAAACCCGAAGTTATCATGACATCAAAAACCACTTTTCATTGGCTCGATTCCAATCGAATTGAACTAGCAATTCGCCAAAAATGAACAAACCCGAAGTTATCATGAAATAAAAATCCTCTTTCCATTGGCTCGATTCCAATCGAATTAGACTTGTAATTCGCCAAAAATGAAAACACTCGAAATTAACGAAAAATAAAAAACCACTTTTCATTGGCTCGATTCCAATCGAATTAGACAAGCAATTCGCAAAAAAGATCAAACCCGAAGTTGCCGTGAAATCAAAAACAACTTTTCATTGGCTCGATTCCAATTGAAATAGACTAGCAATTCGCAAAAAATGAACAAACTCGAAGTTATCATGAAATCAAAAATCACTTTTCATTGGCTCCATTCCAATCGAATTAGACTGGCATTTCACCAAAAATGAACAAACCCGAAGTTATCATGAAATCGAAAGCCACTTTTCATTGGGTCAATTCCAATCGAATTAAACTAGGAATTCGCCAAAAACAAACAAACCCGAAGTCATCATGAAATCGAAACCCACTTTTCATTGGCTCGATTCCAATCGAAATAGACTAGCAGTTCGCCGAAAAGGAACAAACCTGAAATTATCATGAAATCGAAAACCACTTTTCATTGGCTCAATTCCTATCGAATTAGACTAGCAATTGGCCGAAAACGATCAAACCCCAAGTTATCATGAAATAAAAAACCGCTTTTCATTTGCTCGATTCCAATCGAATTAGACTAACAATTCGCCAAAAATGAACAAACCCGAAGTTATCATGAAATTTAAAACCACTTTTCATTGGTTCCATTCCAATCAAATTAGACTAGCATTTTACCAAAAATGAACGAACCCAAAGTTATCAGGAAATCGAAAGCCGCTTTTCATTGGCTCAATTACAATCGAATTAGACTAGCAATTTGCCAAAAATGAACAAACCCGAAGTTATCATGAAATCAAAACCCACTTTTCATTGGCTCGATTCAAATAGAATTAGACTAGCAGTTCGCTAAAAATGAAGAAATTCGAAGTTGTCATGAAATCGAAAACCACATTTCATTGGCTCGATTCCAACCAAATTAGACTAGTAATTTGCCGAAAACGATCAAAGCCCAAGGTATCATGAAATCGAAAAACACTTCTCATTGGCTCGATTCCAATTGAATTAGACTACCAATTTGCGAAAAATGAATAAATCCGAAAATTAAAAACAACTTTTCATTGGCACGATTCCAATTGAATTAGACTAGCAATTCGCCAAAAATGAACAAATTCGAAGTTATCATGAAATCAAAAACAACTTTACATTGGTTCGATTACAATCAAATTGGACAAGCATTTCGCAAAAAGTGAACAAGCCCGAAGTTATCATGAAATCAAAAACCACTTTTCATTGGCTCGATTCTAATCGAATAAGACTAGTAATTTGCTAAAGACTAACAAACCCGAAGTTGTCATGTAATCAAAACCACTTTTCATTGGCTCGATTCGAATCGAATTAGACTAACAATTCGTCAAAAATGATTAAACCCGAAGTTATCATGAAATAAAAAACCACTTTTTATTGGCTCGATTCCAATCGAATTAGACTAGCAATTCGCCAAAAATG
>NW_019228007.1:0-4194 GCF_002742605.1 Olea europaea var. sylvestris
TCTCTCCCATTCCCTACAAAACTATTTTCGCGACCACGGCATTATTCATGAATATACTTGCATTGAAACTTCATAACAAAATGATGTTGCAGAACGTAAACACGGACAGCTTCTGAATGTTGCTCGTAGCATACGCTTCCAAGCCAACCTCCCTCTCAAATTTTGGGGGGAATGTATCATTGCAGCTGCTTATCTTATCAATTGCACACCTAATCGTAACCTTGACGACAAAACACCTTTCGAACTCCTCTTCAATAAAAAACCATCCTATGATCACCTTCGTGTCTTCGGCTGCCTCTGTTATGCTCAAACTCTCACCAACCATCGAGACAAATTCTCTCCCCGAGCCTCTAAATGCCTTTTCCTCGGGTACCTTAGCACTCACAAAGCCTACAAGCTTTATAACCTTGACACAAATTTTATTTTTTATTCTCGTGACGTCACTTTTCATGAGAATGATTTTCCTTATCACCATCTATCCTCGGCCCCCGATCGTCATGACCCTATCATCCCCCTCCCTGTTTCTGAGCTTTCCAACCCTACCCATGATCCTGCACCACCTCATTCCACCTTGAATCAAAGCCCTACTCTGCTTCCTTCCCCCCCTCCTCGTCGTTCTACTCGCACCATCACTCATCCATCTTACTTGCTTGATTACATCTGTCTGACTCTTCCACCTGGGCCCACTGCATCTTCATCTGCTACACAGTCCTCTGGTATTGTTCATCCCCTATCATCTTTTCTTTCATACTCTTACTTTTCATCTACTCACCGTTCTTTTCTAGCTGTTCTTAATACTACTGCAGACCCTACTTGCTACACTGATGCCAAGAAACACTCTCACTGGGGTGAGGCAATGAATTCTGAACTTCGAGCACTTGAAGAAAATTGCACTTGGACACTCGAGCCACTTCCTTCTGGCAAGAAACCCATTGGATGTAAATGGGTGTTTAGGACCAAACTCAAAACGGATGGTTCAATTGAGCGCTACAAGGCTCGATTAGTGGCCAAGGGCTATACCCAAATTGAAGGACTTACTACCACGAGACATTTGTCCCCATTGCCAAAATGACCACTGCCCGCTGTCTCCTTTTCGTTGCTGTCTCTCGACAATGGATAATTCATCAAATGGACGTCCATGATGCTTTTCTTCATGGTGACCTTGATGATGAAGTTTGCATGACTCCTCCGCTTGGATATTGTACTAAGGGGGAGACCCGAGTCTGTCGCCTCCGAAAAGCTCTCTACAGACTCAAACAAGCCTCCCGAAATTGGTTCTTCAAACCAACAATTGTGTTAATTGATGTAGGATTCACATAATCTTTGGTGGACCATTCTCTTTTGACATTAATTACTCACACTGGCATTATTGTGATTCTAGTCTATGTTGATGACATTTTGGTTGCAGGCACTGACCCTTTGTAGATTTGTATGATTGATCATACAAATATGTTCTCTCCAGACACTTCAAAACTAAGGATCTAGGCCCTCTTAAATATTTTCTTGGTCTTGAAGTGGCCCATTCTTCTACTGGGATCTTCATCAACCAACGAAAGTATACTCTTGATATTCTATCTGATAGTGGTCAGCTAGGTCCTCACCCCGCCTCATTTCCCATAAAACAGAATGTGAAGCTCACCGCCAGTGATCGTGATCTTCTGCCGGACCCGAGCCCCTATCGTCGACTTGTTGGCCGTCTCATTTACCTCACCATCACCCAACCTGACATTGCCTTCGCAATCAACATACTCAGTCAGTTCATGCATGCACCTCGAGCTCCTCATTTGACTGCTGCTCATCGGGTTCTTCACTATCTCAAGGGCACTTCAAGTCATGGCATTTTCTTTGCAGCCTCGAGTGGTCTTCAACTCACTGCCTACATAGATTCAAACTGGGCCAGCAGCCCAACCACTCGTCGTTCTACTACTGGCTACTTCATCTAACTCGGGACCAATCCCATTTCTTGGCACACCAAGAAACAAACAACAGTAGCTCGCTCCTCAGCTGAGGCCAAATATCGAGCCATGGTCATAACCACATGTGAGCTTATCTGGATCAAAACCTTACTTGCTGATCTCAGTATATCCCACTCACTTGCTATTAATCTTTTCTGTGACAATCAATCAGTACTACATATTGCTCGGAATCTAGTATTTCACGAACGGGCCAAACACATAAAGATTGATTACCACATTGTTCGTGACAAGCTTCGCTCTGGTTTTCTCACTCTATCTCATGTCTCTACAACTGATCAGATTGTAGATATCTTTACCAAGGGATTGGGACATGATTTGTTTCATCGCTTCTATCACAAGTTGGGCATCACAGATCTTCATGCGCCAACTTGATGGAGAGTATTGACATTTCCATCCAGTTGCAACAACAGGGATTACAACGTGCACAAAATCAGTATATTACACAAAATCAGTATGGATTATAGTCTTGCACAAAATCAGCATGGATATTTGTCAATTTTCCTTGTAAAAATGTTAGCATAGATCTTAGTCAATTTTCTTTGTATAGCAACCTCATTGTACCTATTTTTTGACTTCAAGAATGAATTAAACACATAGCAGAATTATCCATTTTCTTCTTTAACACATGGGATGGAATCTAGTATTTCTGTTGGTGAATAAAAATCCCCTGCTCTGAACGATGCACTTCAAGACCCATCAGATTTGAAATATGTCCGAGATCTTTCATGTAAAAGGATGAATGCAAAGAAGCTTTCCAGTCCTTAATACCATCGGTGTCTATCCTAGAAATAATAATATCATCAATATAAATAATTAAAATAGTGATACTAGCAACAAAGGAATCATTAGAACATTGCTTGAAATCCAATTTCAATAGTATTTGACCAAATTTCCTAAACTATGCAAGAGGTGCTTGTTTAAGACCATAAAAAGAACGGTTTAGACGTCATATATCAGTTTTTGGAATTAAGTAAATATGGTTAATTACTAAATAATTTTTAGAATGATTAAAAATAAAATAAAAATACTTTTAAAGTTTGAAATTTGACCTCCACGCCTAGTCGCGTTTTACGCTTTTTAGAATACTATTTCTTGTGTTATTTTTCCTTAATCTTGTTAGAGGCAGGTGGACTTGGCATTTTTGCCTTGCCCGGTAAAGACACTTGCAACACAAACAGATAGGATATGTGCCTTCACTAGCCTCAATGTGCTCCACTCCGTGAGGTGAGTGTGTATAATAAGGAGAAATTGCCATTGGCTTCCTCCTAACCTAAAACACACACATGAAGGTATGAAATTCGAAGAATATGTCTTCTAATTTAATGCAGTCTCTCTCTCTCTCTCTTCAGTCCAATATTGACAAATAACAAATGTGTTAACGGGCTTTTGCCACTAACAGAGATGGTTGACATTCTCTTGTAACTAACACAAGATTCAGCTTGTACTAAAAGTGATAAAATGGGTTTTTGCTTGATGTTCTTCAATTAATTTGCATAAAAATGGATCTTGTCACTATAACAAAAATAGCATTTTGCAATGTTTAGAAAACGTTGTCAAACGCCTTTTGCAACATTTGGATGTATGTTGCAAATCTCAACGTTGTCGTAAAGTAGAAGGATCCGAAAACTTTTTTTAATGTTGTTAATAACCTTTTGCAAAGTTTTCTTAATGTTGCTTGCAACGTTTTTTGAATATTACCAATAATTTTTTATAACGTTTATTGAATGCTACTAATAAACTTTTTGCAACGTTAATTTATTGTTGCTGACAACCTTTTGCAACATTTTTCAAATGTTGTTAATAAACTTTTTGTAACGTTCTTTAAATGTTGATAATAAACTTTTTGCAACGTTTTTTGAATGTTGGTAATAAAATTTTGCAACATTTTTTGCCTATTGCCTATGCTTATATCCTTATTTTTTGTAACATTTTTTTATAGTTGCCATGTACATTTTTCTTTTTCTTTTTCTTTTTTTTTTTGTTTGGTAATATTGTTCGACCATTGCATAAGGTAAAAAAAAAATAAAAAAAAGATATATATACACACACACACACACAACAATTTACTATAATTAACCGACAAAATGGATAATAATTTCATTAGGATTTTTTGAATCCATACAAAAATGAACTAGAAAACATCAATAAAATAAAATTCAATAACTTCACCAAATAAGTTGATTTTAGTGCAAAATTATTCAGCAACTTTGCTGTCAAC
>NW_019228008.1:0-4194 GCF_002742605.1 Olea europaea var. sylvestris
TTGACACTTGCATTGCCGTCAAGAGTCAATTAGATGGGATAACTATTTGAAATTTAAACTTTCGAGTAGTGTAGTGTCAAGTGCAAAGTGTAAACTAAAGTGTATGCCATAGTGTACATGTTGCAATGTTCTTACCGATAGAACTTTGCTACTTATACATTGATTTTAGAAATGTTGTTTGACACTTGCATTGTTGTCAAGTGTCAATTGGATGGGAAAACTATTTGAAATTTAAACTGTCCAACAGGGTATGTCACGTGGCAAGGTGTAAATTAAAATATACACCATAGTGTACATGTAGCAAGGTTCTTACTGATTGAACTTTCCTACTTGTACATTGATTTTTGACACGTTGTTCGATACTTTCATTGTTGTCATGTTTCAATGGGATGGGAAAGCTGTCTGAAATTTAAACTATCCAACAGGGTAATGTCACGTGGCAAAGTATAAACTAAAGTGTACACTGTAGTGTACAAGTAGCAAGGTCCTTACCGATTGAACTTTGCTATTTGCACTCAAATTTTTTTCACGTTTTTTGACACTTGCATTGTTTTCAAGTGTCAATTGAGTGGGAAAACTATTTAAAATTTAAACTGTCCAGCAGGGTAATGTGACGTGGTAAAGTGTAAACTTAAGTATGTACACCATAGTGTACATGTAGCAATGTTCATACCGATTGAACTTTACTATTTGTAAACCAATTTTTGACACATTGTTTGATACTTGCATTGTTGTTAACTGCCAATTGGATGGGAAAACTATTTGAAATTTAAACTGTCCAATAGGGTAATGTCACGTGGCAAAGTCTAAACTAAAGTGTATACCATAGTTTACAAGTAGAAAGGTCCTTAAATTTCAAACTGTTTTTCCACCCAATTGACACTTGAGAACAATGCAAGTGTCAAACAACGTGTCAAAAATCAGTGTACAAATTGTAAAGTTCAATCGGTATGAACCTTGCTAAATGTACACTTTTGTTTACACTTTACCACATGAAATTACCCTGTTAGATAGTTTAAATTTTAAACAGTTTTCCCATCCGATTGACACTTGACAGCAATGCAAATGACAAACTACTTGTCAAAAATTAGCATACAAAGAGCAAAGATCAATCGGCACGAATTTGCTACATGAACACATTTTGCCACGTGACATTACCTAGTTGGACAGTCTAAATTTCAAACAGTTTTCCCATCCAATTGACACTTGGCAACAATGCAAGTGTCAATTAACATGTCAAAAATCAGTGTACAAATAGCAAAGTTCTATCGATAAAAACCTTGCAACGTGTACACTATGGTGTACACGTTAGTTTACACTTTGCCATGTGACATTACCCTACTGGAAAGTTCGCATTTCAAACATTTTTTCCAAATAATTGACACTTGACAACAATGCAAGTGTCAAACAACGTGTCAAAAATCTGTGTACAAGTAATAAAGTTCAATTGGTATGAACCTTCCTACATGTACACTTTAGTTTACACTTTACCACGTGACATTACCCTATTGGATAGTTTAAATTTCAAACAGTTTTCCCATCCATTTGACACTTCACAACAAAGCAAGCGTTAAACAAAATGTTAAAACTTAGTGTACAAATAGCAAAGTTCAATTGATATGAACCTTGCTACATGTACACTTTAGTTTACACTTTACCACATGACATTACCCTGTTGGACAGTTTAAATTTCAAACAGTTTTCCTTTCCAATTGATACTTGAAAGCAATAAAAATGTCAAACAACGTGTAAAAAATCAGTGCATAAATAGCAAAGTTGAATCAGTAAGAACCTCGCCACATGTACACAATGGTGTACACACTCTAGTTTACACTTTACCACGTGACATTACCCTACTGGACAGTTTAAATTTCAAACAATTTTCCCATCCAATTGACACTTGACAACAATGCAGGTGTCAAATGACGTGTCAAAAATCAGTGTACAAATAGCAAAATTCAATCGATAAGAACCTTGTTACATGTACACTATGGTGTACACTTTAGTTTACACTTTGCCACATGACATTAATCGGTTTGACAATTTAAATTTCAAATGGTTTTCCCATCCAATTAACACTTGACAACAATGCAAGTGTCAAACAACGTGTCCAAAATCAGTGTACAAATAGCAAAGTTGAATCCGTAAGAACCTTGCTAAATAGACACTATGGTGTACACACTTTAGTTTACATTTTGCCACATGACAATACCTGTTGGACATTACAAATTACCAATGGTTTTCCCATCTAATTGACACTTAAAATAATGTAAGTGTCAAACAACGTGTCAAAAATCAATGTATAAATAGCAAAGTTCAATCGGATAGAACCTTGCTACATGTTCACTACGGTATACACTTTAGTTTACACTTGGCCACGTGACATTACCTTGTTGGACAGTTTAAATTTCAAATAGTTTTCCCATCCAATTGATACTTGACAACAATACAAGTGTTAAAAAACGTGTCAAAAATTAGTAAACAAATAGCAAGGTCCAATCGGTAAGGACCTTGCTACATGTACACTATGGTGTACACTTTGCCATGTGACATTACCCTATTGGACAATTTAAATTTCAAACAGTTTTCCCGTCCAGTGTACACTTGACAACAATGCAAGTGTCAAACTACGTGTCAAAATTTAGTGTACAAATATCAAAGTTCAATCGGTAAGAACGTTGCTGCTCGTACACTATGGTGTACACTTTAGTTTACACTTTTCCAAGTGACATGACCCTATTGGACAGTTTAAATTTCGAATAGTTTTTCCATCCAATTGACACTTGACAAAAATGCAAGTGTCAAACAATGAGTTAAAAATTAGTATACAAATAGCAAAGTTGAATCGGTAAGAACCTTGCTACATGTACACAATAGTGTACACTTTTTAGTTTACACTTTGCCAAGTGACATTACCCTGTTGGACAGTTTAAATTTCAAACAATTTACCCATCCGATTGACACTTGAAAACAATGCAAGTGCCAAACAACGTGTCCAAAATCGTTGTACAAATAGCAAAGTTCAATCGGTAAGAACCTTGCTACATGCACACTATGGCGTACACTTTATTTTACACTTTGCCACATGACATTACCCTGTCGGACAGTTTAAATTTTGAACAGTTTTCCCATCCAATTAACACCTGACGACAACGCAAGTGTCAAACAACGTGTTAAAAATTAGCGTACAAATAGGAAAGTTCAATCGGTAAGGACCTTGCTACATGTTCACTATGTTGTACACTTTAGTTTACAATTTGCCACGTGACATTACCCTGCTGGATAGTTTAAATTTCAAACAGTTTTCCTATCCAATTGACACTTGACAACATTTCAAGTGTAAAACAACGTGTCAAAAATCAGTGTACAAATAGCAAAGTTCAGTCGGTAAGAACCCTGCGACATATACATTATGGTGTACACTTTAGTTTACACTTGGCCACTGGACATTACACTGCTGGACAGTTTAAATTTCAAACAAGTTTCCCATCCAATTAACACTTGACAACAATGCGAGTGTCAAACAATGTGTCAAAAATCAATGTACAAATAGCGAAGTTCAATCGATAAGGACCTTACAAAATGAACACTATGGTGCACACTCTATAGTTTACACTTTGCCACGTGACATTACCCTGCTGGACAGTTTAAATTTCAAACAATTTATCCATCCAATTGACACTTGACAAAAATGCAAGTGTCAAACAACGTGTCAAAAATCTGTGTACAAATAGCAAAGTTCAATCGGTAAGAACCTTGCGACATGTACACTATGGTGTACATTTTAGTTTACCCTTTGCTTCGTAACATAACCCTGTTGGATAGTATAAATTTGAAATAATTTTTCCATCCAATTGACACTTGACAACAACGTAAGTGTCAAACAACGTGTCAAAAATCAATGTATAGGTAGCAAAGTTCAATCGGTATAAACCTTGCTATATGTACACTTTAGTTTACACTTTACCAAGTGATATTACCCTGTAGGATAGTTTAAATTTCAAACAATTTTTCCATCCAATTGACACTTGAAAATAATGCAACTGTAAAACAACGTGTTGGAAATCAACGTACAAATATCAAAGTTCAATCGATAAGGAACTTGCTACGGGTGCACTATGGTGTACACTTTACCACGTGAGATTACCCTGTTGGATAGTTTAAATTTCAAACAGTTTTCCCATCCAATTGACA
>NW_019228009.1:0-4193 GCF_002742605.1 Olea europaea var. sylvestris
ATCAAGGCAATTAAATCTTTAAAATAAGATAAAGTCATTTTCTCTCTCCATCAATCACAATCAATCCTGAAATTTCTCTCTCTTTCTCTACAAAGTGTCCAAATTACGTGCAAGTGGTAAAATTGAATTGTTGTCATATAGTGCTTTAGGAAGAAAGCACTCCAAATAAAGTAATTAAGTTAAAAACTAGTGGATCTACCAGGTGAGTACAATGTTTCAGCTACTTTTAATGTATCTGACCTCTCTCTGTTTGATACAGGTTCAGATTCGAGGACGAATCCTTTTAAAGAGGGAGGGGATGATATGATCTAAGCATAAAATTCATAATTAAATACTAGCTATCCAATGAGTATAATATTGATATACATATCATTACTTTATCAAAATCCAATTATTTGACCAAAAATATATAATATATTAATATTTATTTCATCTTAATCCCTCACTTTCAAAATAATATAATATATAGAATAAATAATTTATTTATTTATTTTTTTAAATTTCGAAATGTTACAATATTTGATTTGAAGTACACCGATGAACAAAATCCAGAAGAAATTTTAGTCAAATTTGACTGGAAACGTGTCAATGAACCATACTCAAGCGAAATTTTAGTCAAACTTCATTGGAAACGTGCCAAACAAAAAAATTCTAGTGATATTTTTGTCAAACTTGACTGGAAACGCTCCAATGAACTAAACCCAAGTGAAATTTTAGTCAAATTTAATTGGAAGAGCACCAATAATCAAAATTCAAACGAAATTTTACTCAAATTTGATTGAAGACGTGTCACTTAACAAAATTCAGATGAAATTATAGTCATATTTGATTTGAAGCGCGACAATGAACAAAATTCAAACGAAATTTTAGTCAAATTCAATCGAAAAGACGCCAATGAACAAAATCCAAGTGAAATTTTAGTCAAATCTGGTTGGAAACACGTCAATGAACAAAACCCAGGCAAAATTTTAGTCAAATTTGATTGAAAACGCGCCAATGAACTAAACCTGTGTGAAATTTTAGTCAAATTTGGTTGGAAATACCCCAATGAACAAAGTCAAGATGAAATTTTACACAAATTTGATTGAAAATGCGCCATTGACCCAAACTCAAATGAAATTGCAGTCATATTTGATTTGAAGCGCGACAATGAACAAATCCAGACGAAATCTTAGTCAAATTTGATTGAAAACACCCCAATGAACCAAACTCAGATGAAATCGCAGTCATGTTTGATTTGAAGCGCGACAATGAACAAAATTCAGATGAAATTTTTGTCAAATTTGATTGGTAATGCGCCATTGAAACAAACTCAAGTGAAATTTTAGTCAATGTTGATTGGAAATAGGCCAATGAACAAAATTCGGGTCCAATTTTAGTCAAATTTGATTGGAAACGTGCTAATGAATCAAACTCAAGTGAAATTTTAGTCAAATTTGATTGGAAGCGCACCAATGAACAAAATTCAAACGAAACTTTAGTCAAATTTGATTGGGAACGCGTCAATGAACCAGACTTAAGTGAAATTTTAGTCATATTTGATTGAAAGCGCACAAATGAACAAAATTCAGATGAAATTTTATTCAAATTTGATTGGAAACACGTCAATGAACCATACGCAAGTGAAATTTTAGTCATATTTGATTGAAAGCGCACAAATGAACAAAATTCAGATGAAATTTTATTCAAATTTGATTGGAAACACGTCAATGAACCATACGCAAGTGAAATTTTAGTCAAATTTGATTAGAAACCCGCCAAACAACAAAATTCAGGTTATATTTTAGTCAAATTTGGTTGGAAACGTGCCAATTAACTAAACTCAAGTGAAATTTTAGTCAAATTTGATTAGAAACCCGCCAAACAACAAAATTCAGGTTATATTTTAGTCAAATTTGGTTGGAAACGTGCCAATTAACTAAACTCAAGTGAAATTTTAGTCAAATTTGACTAGTAGAGCACCAACTATCAAAATCCAGATGAAATTTTACTCAAGTTTGATTGAAAACACGCCCTTAAACAAAACTAAGATGAAATTGTAGTCATATTTGATTTGAAGCGTGACAATGAACAAAATTCAGACAAAAATTATAGTTAAATTTAATGGGGAACGCGCAAATGAACTAAACTCAACTGAAATTTTGGGCAAATTTGATTGGTAAAAAGCCAATAAACAAAACATATGTGAAATTTTAGGCAAATTTGATTGGAAATGTGCCAATGAACTAAACCCATGTGAAATTTTAGTCAAATTAGATTAGAAACACACGAATGAACAAAATACAGATGAAATTTTTCTTAAATTGGATTGAAAACGTGTCATTTAACCAAACTCAGATGAAATTTTAGTCATATTTGATTTGAAGCGCGATAATGAACAAAATCCTGATGAAATTTTAAAAAATTTGATAGGAAATGCGCCAACGAACCAAATTCAAGTGAAAATTTTGTCGAATTCAATTGAAAACACGCCAATGAAACAAAATTCAGGTGAAATTTTAGTCAAACTTGATTAGAAACGCGCCAATGAACTAAACTCAAGTGAAATTTTAGTCAAAATTGATTGGAAGCGCACTAATGAACAAAATTCAAACGAAATTTTAGTCAAATTTGATTGGAAATGCTACAATGAACCAAACTCAAGTGAAATTATAGTCAAATTTAATTAAAAACATGCAAGCGCGCCAATAAACAAAATCGGGTGAAATTTTAGTCAAATTTCATCGAAAACGTGCCAATGAATCAAACTCAAGTTAAATTTTAGTCAAATTTGATTGGACACACGTCAATGAGCCATACTCAAGTGAATTTTAGTTAAATTTGATTAGAAACTCGCCGAACAACAAATTCAGGTGAAATTTTAATCAAATTTGACTGGAAACGTGCCAATGATATAAACCCAAGTGAAATTTTAGTCAAATTTGATTGGAAGAGCACCAAAGATCAAAATCCAGATGAAAATTCATTCAAATTTGGTTGAAAACGTGCCATTTAACAAAACTCGGATGAAATTGTAGTCATATTTGATCTGAAGTGTAATAATGAACAAAATCCAGACTAGCCAATGAACAGAACTCAAGTGAGATTTTAGTCAAATTTGATTGTAAACTCGCCAATGAACAAAATTCATGTGAAATTTTACTCAAATTTGATTGAAAACGCGCCACTTAACAAAACTCAGATGAAATTGTAGTCAATTGATTTGAACTATGCTAATGAACAAAATTCAAAAGAAATTTTAGTCGAATTTGATTGGAAACGCGTCAATGAATCATACTTAAGTGAAATTTTGGTCAAATTTGATTCGAAACGCGCCAAACAACAAAATTCTAGTGAAATCTTAGTCAAATTTGACTGGAAACGTGCCAACGAACTAAACCCAAGTGAAGTTTTAGTCAAATTTTATTGGAAGAGTAGCAATGATCAAAATCCAGATAAAATTTTACTCAAATTTGATTGAAAATGAGCCATTTAACCAAACTCAGATGAAATTGTAGTCATATTTGATTTGAAGCATGACAATGAAAAAAATCCCAATGAAACTTTAGTCAAATTTGATTGAAAACGCGCCAACGAACCAAACTCAAGTGAAATTTTAATCAAATTTGATTGTAAACGCGCCAACGAACCAAACTCAAGTGAAATTTTAGTCAAATCTGATTGGAAAGTGCCAACGAATCCAACTCAAGTAAAATTTTAGTCAAATTTGATTGGAAACACGGCAATAAATCAAACTCAAATAAAATTTTAATCAAATTTGATTGGAAACGTGGCAATAAATCAAACCCAAGTGAAATTTTAGTCAAATTTGATTGGAAACGCAACAATACATAAACTCCAGAAGAAATTTTAGTCAAATTTGATTGGAAACGCGTCAATGAACCTTACTGAAGTGAACTTTTAGTCAAATTAGATAGGAAACGCGCCAAACAACAAAGTTCATGTGAAATTTTAGTTAAGTTTCGCTGGAAACGCGCCAATAAACAAGGTCCAAGTGAAATTTTAGTCAAATTTAATCGAAAGAGCTTCAATGATCAAAATTCAGATGAAAATTTACTCAAATTTGATTGAAAATGAGCCATTTAACAAAACTAAGATGAAATTGTAGTCATATTTGATTTAAAGCTTGACAATAAACAAAATCCCAACGAAATTTTAGTCAAATTTGATTGGAAACGTGCCAACGAACCAAA
>NW_019228010.1:0-10866 GCF_002742605.1 Olea europaea var. sylvestris
ATTACTCGACTGAACTTAGTACCATCGGTGGTTGTTGAGCCGTCATCAAGGTAGAGATGAGCAGTAGTAGCCATTGGTGTACACACTGGTTTTGCTCCTTCTAAATTTGTTCTGTGAAGGTGATTCTGCACATATTTTTGTTGGCTTAAGAACAACCCATTAGCAATAGGTAATACCTCAACACCCAAGAAATAGTGTAACCGGCGTAAATCTTTAGTCTAAAATTTTGAGCCTAATAATTGAATGATGAACTCATTGAAGCCAGTGGAATTGCCTGTCAATATAAGGTCATCACCATAAACAAGAAAATAAGTCACAATATCATCATGAGTATAAATGAATAAGGAGGAATTCGATTTGGACTGATGGAACCCAAATTTCAGGAGATAGCCATTGAGGAAGGTGTACCAAGCCCTTGAGGCCTGTTTTGGCCCATAGAGAAACTGGTGGAGCTTACAGATATAATTGACCTTGTCAGAGTCCATGAAGCCAGTGATTTGGACCATATAGACATCCTTATAAAGTGTACCATGGAGAAAGCCAATTGGCGAAGTGCCCATCCACGAGAGAAAGCAATGGTGAGAATAATCCGAATGGTGGAAAGTTTGACAACGGGTGAAAAAGTTTCATTATAATCAATGCTGGGTCTCCAATAAAAACCTTTAGCCACTAATCGAGCTTTAAAATGATCAATGGACCCATCAAGATGTCGTTTCACTCGAAACAACTATTTACATCCAATAGGTTTGATAGCTGGTAAATTAGGAACAATACCCTAACTCCCATAGCGAACAAGAGCAATGAACTCGTCATTGATGGCTTGGCGCCAATGGTAGTCCTTCAAAGCCTGCCTCACACGTGTAGGTTCAAAAGATTGTAGCATAGGATGTTTGGTGGCAGTGAAGATCTGTTTGGGCTTTCGGATATTATTTAAGCATCTTGTGATCATCGAATGAGTCCAAAGAGGCAATGGATCGGATGCTATAACAGGCTCTGGTGAAGTAGCTGAAATAGAGGAGATTATGCCAGATGAGCCTGTAAGTGATGGGCCATGGATGGACTGGACAGCGTGGGTTCTTTTTGCAGAAAATAAGAACCAGGCAAGCTATGTTACTGAGACGTGGCTGGAGGGACAAGCACATTTTTTAACCGAGCTAGATGATGTCAATAACATGGTGGGCTGTTGACTAAGGTCAGTGGTAGACTTGGCCATAGGTTGGATAGATAGAGTACTAGAGGTGTATGAAAAAACTAATTCATCAAATGTGACATGGCGTGTAATATAGACACGTTAGATGTGAGATCAAGGCATTTGTAGGCACTTTAAGAATTAGAATAGCTGATGAAGATACATGGTTTGGATTTAAGCCAAGGAAAACATAACAGCCAAAGGTCCGTAGTTTTAGGTAATTGGATAATGTACCAAAGAGGCGAATGAAAAGTGGTTTGTGGCCTTGTGTGGTGAGGAGGCTGTTGATAAGATAAACCGTAGTTTGAAATACAACATTCCATACTTGTTGGGCATATGGGCTTGGGTGAGAAGGGTTTGATCGGTCTCAACAATGTGGCGATGTCGTTGTTCAGAAAGGCCGTTATGTTGTGGAGTGTGGGGAAGTGTTGTAAAATGACCTATTCCATAGGCTTGGAAATAGGGTTTGTGTCCACCACCGTTGTTAATGTATAAATTTTTAGTAGGTGGATCGAATTATTTTTCAATGAGGACATGTAATTGGGGAACATTTTTGCCCACTTCTAATTTTTAATACATGGGAAAGAACCAGCAATATCATGTGAAATGATCAATTAATATTGTAGGAATTGGTTCAAATAATTAACCAAAAATTGGAAAATGAAAAGGTGTGTAAAAGTGAAAAATGAAAATGTGTGACTACGTGTCAACTTCGACCAAATATTCGGACTTGATCCGATGATCAAATTACAAATGTAAATAGACCAACTTATTCTACTCGTAAAGTAGATCGTCGTGGTATATTTGGAATCTCGAAACCAATTCCGGGTGAATGAGAAATTGCGGACTAAAGTTGGAAGAAATGAAGTGTTACAACTTTTCGAAAGGATGCATGTTTTAGCCCACACTACTTCATTTGCACCATTTCTACATCTATAAATAGGATCCTATGAACATGATTTTAGGTACACCAATTGCATTGAGCATTCATTCTCCTCTTGCAATTATCTTCTTTCTAATTCCATAGCATTTTCATGCATTTCCTTAGTAGAGAGGGAATTTCGTTCAAGTTCGCTGGTCGAAGTCATTTGGAGTGCTCATATGGCTTGACGTGGTCGTTGTATCTTGGGAGATGATTGTCGAAAAATCGTTAGCACCAATGCGGGGCAAATTCAACTTAAGGGAAGAATTATATTCGCCTCGGCCAATTGCATCACTTACATCTAATTTTTTCTGATTTCATTTCTACTTGATTTCAGAAAATAATTAATTTTCCTTGTATGGTTTATGCAAGGTTAAATATGAAGAATCACATGTTTTAATTTAAGAATGGAAATGGTCAAATTCGATAATCATTGGTTAGTTTCTCAAACTCTATTTCGGTAAGTCGAAACTTTGTTTCGATTTCGTGAACATAAACGGTCTATATTTTTGAATATAATATGCACATAATTGGTGTATTCCCCAACAATCTTAAGATGAATTTTCTTGTACATATTATATTTTATTTGCAATCGAAATCAAGATACTGCATGAATAAAATCATAAGACAGAATTTTGACGTATCATGATTCTGGTAAATGTGTTATATTACAACATTTAATTAAAGAAATTCATGTGTAATGAATCTGTATATTATAACAGAATCGATAGTAATTCTATAACTTGGAATCATTCATTTATATGTTGAATTCATTACAATATATTTCAAGTTGATTTGTGGACAAACAATTTGATATTATTTAATCCTGCACCATATAATGTAGATTCTGGTTTTGACCCATTAAAAGAAATTCTAATATTCAAAGATTAGAGTGGAAAATCTCAAATTGGTGCACCAGATTATATGATAATTAGTTGTGAAATTTATAATACATTAGATATTCATGAACCGGTGCATACATGTTTGTGTATTGTATTTGTTGGTATTCTCATCTATAAGTTTTATTTGTTGGCACTCTTTTAATCCAAAGTGTATCTATATTAAAAGATAATTTGTGTCAGAAGCTGCCTAAGGAATTTTGATTGGGAAGGTTAGTAAAATCTTGTTAACTGTTTGTAAACAAATAGTATGCATGCTATATGGAAAAATGTATCTTTTCAAATTAAAAACAGTTTTTAATTTCTGAAATGGCGTGACCCGTTTGAATTGTGTAGCATGAAATATCTATCCAAAGAGTATATAAATGTAAATTGATTTGTAAAGTCAAATTGCACATGGACATTGTGAATTTTATAGGCTAACCATTGCATTCCTTCATGTTTAAACTGTCTCAATTCAAAGTTATCAAGAAATAAATTTGCTAAACTTGCAAAAGATGCATGTTGGGATAATCTTAATTGTTCAAAACATGTTGGCTTTGGCTTTGTCAAAATCTATTAATGCTGAAATTTATAGTTTGTGCAGAATTCTTTACTTTTAGTTTATACGTATGTCATCCCAATAACTATTGTTCTTTCACTATGACAAAGCATTATGCATTTGAATATATTACTTGCATGAGAAGGCATATTTTAACTGATAAATATGCCCATAATGGTAATTGCATGAGTATGCATTTATTTTAAGTAGGCAACTTTATTGGATATCTATATGATAATCATGTGAAGCGGATTAGTGTATTCATTTGATGAATCCATACAAGCGTTTGGATTTTGGATAGACATTTTTGGTTAAAATGGTCTAGTTAGTTAAATTTTCATATCTTGTTGAAATTATACTAACTTTGATTAATGTTGATAGCATCATTCAATCCTATGGAATTAAGTGAGATAATTTAAGTCGATATAATTATTTAATTATGAGAATTAAGCCACTTAATTATCTGAAATATTCTAAGATCAATTTAGATGAAAATGTGCGTCCTTTCATATGAATAATCATGACTTTTGATATGATTATTTTTCAATGGATGTGTCTTTTCATAGAGATTAATTCAAGAGGTGTGTCATTTTGTAGGGTTGTGTCTCTTGAAGAACACAACTTTTCAACTTATGGTTGATTCGTTCGTTCAAGTTTGAATATGATGAATAAAGTGAATATGTACCTTATTATTTGATATAAAATGAAACTATCATGTAAAATATCACAAATGTAATAAGTTGCATATCTTGCAATGCTTAGACCTCTTTATTGTTGAATTTAACTTCAATCATGAAACCAATTAAGTTGGTATATGTTTTGAAAGCATTATTGGTCCATATGATAGTCTTGAGTTAATTTGGATGATCAAAATTAATTAGATTGAAGTACGTTATATGCAAGTTGACAACCACTACTTTGAAAGTACATAGACTTTCATCAAGCACTCGATACGGATATTATCTAAGAGATAAATGAATAGAACTATAGAAGAGTTGTTGAATTCTAAGTTCAAGTATAACCCAAGAATGTGAGGGGTTAAATTTAATGCTTGTGAACTTGAAATGGAAAGTTCAAAACTTGTGGATGCAACATTACTAGATTGCAAATGCATTTTTAACTGAGGAATTGTGGGGGTAACTCAATTTAACAATTACGTTTGCTTCTATCTTATAATCACAGAACGATATTTATGAAGGTAGAAAGATAGAAAACCCTTATACTGATTATAAGGATGATATATACTAAGTCTAAAGTGGATGAAATGGGTTGTAAAGCTGATTATGGCGTTTGTTTAGACATGCAAGAACAATTGGAATATATGAAGAATATTCATAAAATTCAAAATCATGGTAATGTTTCAATGATGATACTGAATACCTATGATTCTGAAATCCACTAGTAAAAGTGATTGACTAGTGTAGTATTTGATAGAAATCATCTAACCATGTTTGAAAATTGATAAAGCTAATGAGGCATATAGCTTCATGAAAAAGTTTCTTGGTGGCGACAATTTGCATCTATCAAATAAATCGATCGTTGGCTAGCTATATTTGATAAGATACTAAGTCACATGTAATGGTAGATCTATATGTATAAGTCATAGACATAATACCATTAAGCAGTTGATCTCAATGGTGTAAACTCGTGATACCTTTAAAAGAGATTTACTAAGAAAGATCAAGAAGACTGCATATCGAAGGGAATGGGATTGAATCCTACTACGTTAGAGTCTTTGTAATGGTAACCCTACCTTGTTGACTGGAGATCCCAAGATCTTGATTGAAAAGGACAACTAAGTTATGAGAATTCTACGAAACACTTAGGAAAATAATTTCTTAACTCATTCCTATAATATTAAAGTGTTTTCTGCAGAGTTGTAAGATGTTAAGATAATCTTTTAATGATTCTTATATCTTGATAAGTCAAGTGGAGTAGGGTAGAATACTCTTAATTGGAGGTCACCTATGTGAGTGTGAAGTGTGGCCGCTTCAATGAGAATTATTCAAGGCTTAAATTCTCTAAACACTCGTAGAACTAAGAAAGGTTCAGGGCCAAAATGAACCAAGTCATGAGAACCATGAACGGTTTAGGAAAGACATTGTGTGAGTATCGTTGTCTTGACTTACACTAAAGGATGAATGGTTCAAAACATCACGTTCACCAATTAGTCGAGTAAGTCCGATGGTATTTCACGAAGGGAGGTTCAAGGTCAGAAGCTACCTTTCCTGATACAGTGCTTTTTCGCACCCTCTCTACATTGCATTTGCATATGCGTACCCAATTTCCATTCATGTGGGGGATTGTAGGAATTGGTTCAAATAATTAAACAAAAATTGGAAAATGACAAGGTGTGTAAAAATGAAAAAGTGTGACTAGGTGTCAATTTCGACCAAATATTCGGACTTGATCAGATGGTCAAATTACAAAAGTAAATAGACCAACTTATTCTACTCGTTGAGTAGATCGTCGTGGTATATTTGGAATCTCGAAACCAATTCTGGGTGAATGAGAAATTGCGAACCAAAGTTGGAAGAAATGAAGTGTTACAACTTTTCGAAAGGATGCATGTTTTAGCCCACACTACTTCATTTGCACCCTTTCTTCATCTATAAATAGGACCCCATGGACATGATTTTGGGTACACTAATTGCATTGAGCATTCATTCTCCTCTTGCAATTCTCTCCTTTCTAATTTCATAGCATTTTCATGCATTTCCTTGGTAGAGAGGGAATTCCGTTCAAGTTCGCAGGTCGAAGTCATTTGAAGTGCTTCTATGGCTTGACGTGGTCATTGTATCTTGGGAGATGATTGTCAGAAAATCGTTAGCATCGATGCAGGGCAAATTCATCTTAAGGGAAGAGTTATACTCCCCTCGGCCAATAGCATCATTTACATTTAATTTTTTCTTATTTCATTTCTACTCGATTTCAGAAAATGATTAATTTTCTTTATATGGTTTATGCAAGGTTCAATATGAAGAATCACATGTTTTAATTCAAGAATGGAAATGGTCAGATTCGATAATCATTGGTTAGTAACTCCATTTCGGTAAGTCGAAACCTTGTTTTGATTTTGTGAACATAAACGGTATATTTTTTGTGAATATAATATGCACATAATTGGTGTATTCCCCAACAAATATGACATAACATTTGTGGCCCTTATGAGATTGGATAGATGCTGGTTCCCAGACATAAGAGTAAATATATTCAAGCAGACCAGTTGTATAAATAGTACTAGTATGAAAAGGCAATTGATGGCTTTTATTAATATGGCAAGGATGACAAGCTTGTGACATAATTGAAGTGCTTAATGGAAGACTAAACGATGGTAAGGATGCCCTAGAAGATAATGCCAAATGACACTGGCAGTGCTCTCTCCAACACTGGCCACAATAGGAATGAATGGGTCTGATAGTGTGGTAGGTAATGGGTAAATGCCTTGTTCACACCTTCCTAGAAGTAGAATCCCCTCCATTGTCCGATCCTTCACCAAAAAATATTCAAGATGAAACTCAATTAGTGCATTATTATTTTTGGTAAATTGATGCACAAAGATAAGATTTTTATGAATGTCCGGAACACATATTGTGGAATAGTTGTGCTCAAGTCATTGAGTTTGCCTGCAGAAGATTTGTCTTGATTGTTGGAATTGTGGTGCCTAATTGAAGGAGTGACAGTAGCATTATTAAGCAAAATTTAGGTAGGAATTTTGTTCCTATCTTGAGTAAGGGATTTTATCCCTGATTTGATTACTACGAGGATTGAAAATTTTGCACCTCATTATCATCCCTTATTACTTGTATGTCAAAACACATTTCAACAAAAAAGATTGGTTACTCCGTAAAAGAAACCATGGTTATTTCTTATGATGATAGAATAACTTTTAATTATTCGGGGAAGATCGTGTAATGAATAAACTACCATGATTAAGCGAAGAACTCTAAACCAGAGGTAAAACTAAATTTCCATCTTTTATAAAATTTTCAAATTTCGAGATTTGCTTAAAATGTCTTTTTGCTTTTAATGTTCGTACCATTTTCATGCTCTGTGACTAATGTTACACTGTCTTGTGGTGTTTGATTATAGATGCAATCACTTCTATCCACAAAAACCTATTGCTTTAGCAAGTAATTTTTGGCTTTCATGGTGCATAAAGCTCTTGGTTTATTTTATATCTAGAGTTGTTCTGTGTTTCTAGTAATATATTTGCTTTAGAAACTAATTGGAAGGTGTAGTGATATGAAGTCAGTTGACATCATGGTTCGTCTAGAGGACAATCGGAGTCTAAACTTTCTTTGCTCAATGGTCTCTCTCACGCTCACATGCACATGGCGGAGCTAACACCAAATGAGGGGGTGCGGCCGCACGTGCTGGCTCCAACGAAGTCACTTTCGTTGGTCGAGAGCCACAGCCACAACAAGGGCAGAAAACTCGAATTAGAAAACGCAAACTTGAGGTTAAAGATGGAAGCAAAGTTGCTTGGGCATTTTTCTATTTTCAATTGTGATTTGTGTTCCTTTTTCTGTTATTGGGCCTCTTTTTCTTTTCTTTTTTAAAAATAAAATAGGCTCAAATGCCCAATTTTATAGTGAAAAATACATGAACTAAGTATTTTTAATATCTCAATTCATAATTAAGAATTACACGTTTTCTTTCAAAAATCGGATAATAATTAGAAATTTAAAAATAAATAATAATATTATAAAATTAAACTAATCCATCCCAACCCTAAATTCTTCCCAAACAAGTTGTATCATTAATTGACACATTTGGAAAAATCTCATTTGAGCTTGTGTCTATAACATCCCAAATTTTCATAAATTCGAAAGTGTTATTAAAAACTTACTTTTCTTTATGTTAAATGTAGAACGATAAAAGAATTTTTTTTAAATAAAATAATTGAAATATTCTTAAATTTAAACAAAACATGAGCATTGTGTCTTAAAAAAAAAAATCACCTAACTAGTTAAATAACATGTCTTAGAATGAATTAAACTAACTAATAAATTGAAATAGAGAAAAACTTAATGTTTATTTTTCTATCGATTGACTTGGCAACCCGCATCACCATTCTACTACAAATTCAATTGATCCTAACTAATTTGTAAAATTATTATAAGAGTAAATATTTAAAAAATATCCAGTAAAATTCGTGCAGTTTTCATAGATAATATACAACAATAAAATCTACACTTCATACCACTCTTCTCTTGTAAATTATATCGATGACCAAACGAAACACACATTTTAAGTCATCTTAAATTCCCCGTAAGATTTCATTTCTCTTTCTAAAGAACTCGAAAGTCCACTAACAATTCATGCATATTTAATTAAATACAAAAGTATACAAAAATATACCACTTGTATAAAAGTATCTTACCTCGTTATTGAAAAGAGGATAAAATTTTGTATGTAAAAATTCTCCTATTATTTTTTAATACTTTTTCCTCTCATTCTTTCTGACATGGCTCCCTATATTTTCTGTGATGTAATAATGAAAATTCTTATATTATTTATAGTTGAAATTCACCATTGAGTCTATATGCAACTATAATTTAAAATCGTGTAATATAAGGAAGATTTCAAATAATGGAATTATTATTATATCATATTAATGGTTTTCCTAATGAAATAATCAACCAATCCTAATCATCTAATTGAATTTATATCAAATAGAAAACATGGAAGTTAGTTTGAAATTGGTTCCATTTGACTTAGTATACTAGTGTCAGTATTGAAGTAATGAAGTTTTAAAATTAGGATCAGGATCACAATTAACTATGATCAAAATTAAGATTACAATTATCTGTTTTTTTCTCCTAATCCAAATCAAAAAGTTATCTATATGTGTGGCCATCAACTACTTTAAAATCAATAATCAACTTAATTAAGTACTAAGCTTTGTTTGAGCCCCATTTTTTTGAGAAAAAAAAATGAAGAAAAAAAAAGCATTCTTGAATAATGTTTGGACCCCATTTCAATCACAAGTTTTTTGATAAAATAATATTAGGCGCAAATTCAAAACTTTTTTTTTTATTTTTAACCACATATTTCTTATCAATATATTATTCAAAAATTGACAAAAATGGGGCTCAAACAATAAATAAATAATAACTTCTTTAAATTTAAATATCTTGGGTCTAATTTATCTGAATTAAGAGGGTGTTTGAACCTCATTTTTATGAAAAAAAATGTATTTTAGAATAGTAGATTGATGGAAAATGTATGGTTGAAATATAATGAAAAAATTTCGATTTACGTGTAATATTATTTTAATGAAGAATGTGTAGTTGAAAAGAAGAGAAAAAAATATATTTTAAAAGAAAATGGAAATCAAACAAAGCCTAAATTTTACTCAAATCAAAGATTTCTAATTTATCACAAGCTACAAAAAGAGTCTAATATTGATGTATTAAGACTCATTTGTATCAAAAATCTAATTATTTGATCAAAGAATATAAGAATTTAAAATATATTTCACTCTAGTCCCTTGCCATAAGAATTTTAGGATGTTACAGTGTCTCTCGAGCTGGGCCATAAAAATATTTATTTTATTTTTCAAAAGCTAACCAAAATTTTGAAAAAATAAAATAAATTTCGTTGAGCATGTAAATTAATATATTATTACTTTAGTACCTCCATTAAAATTTAAGTTGTATAATTTGGAGGATAGTTGTAACATAAAATGATATATGTTATACCAAAAGATTTTATCTCCACTTTTGATAAAAATTGGGCAACCAAAAAATTATTCAACCTGTGACCACATTATCGAGTTCCGGATTAAACAAATCCACAATTCATTCAGACACAAGACCATATTATTTTTGTCCATCTCTATTTTTGTGAAATTATTCCCCATGTGAGCCTGTATAAATCAGAGAATGATAGATATTATTCATTTTAAAGTGTCTCGGGATAATAAATTATTTTTTAAAAAAAATTATACGAGGACCCACAGTAAAAATAAAAAGATCATTCGATATCGTCCGACTTCTATCCTAATTTCTAATAAATGCATAAATATGTGAGAAATGACATATGTACAACCTCATTTGGAAACCACACATATGGGAGGGGAATCCACGATCAATTAAAAAATCGTGAGCCTCCCTCCTGTGAGGTGGTTGTCAATCATCATTGTACAACTACTAAAATTTATAAATCTGTGACCTAATTATGTTGTGATGTCCCCAAAATTTCAGGCACCATTTGGCAATTAATCCCTTTGTGTAATGTCCCAGTCCCACTCCCTCTTTTGGTAATAAATTAAGCCGTGTCCACTGCGCGGGTGAGGCGTGTCCCAAAA
>NW_019228010.1:10887-17474 GCF_002742605.1 Olea europaea var. sylvestris
CTTTGTGTAATGTCCCAGTCCCACTCCCTCTTTTGGTAATAAATTAAGCCGTGTCCACTGCGCGGGTGAGGCGTGTCCCAAAAGCCCCCCTATCAAAGTTGCTTTTGGCCTTTCGAATGTCGCTATCGCACTGCCAAGATTACTCCTATCAAATTTAAAATTTTCGAATGTTTGCACCAAAGAGTTATTAATCTGCAATCGATTTAGGTGAATATTCTCTCCTTTTCCATGTAATACGCGGTACAGATAGATATAAGACCCCCACTTTCCGATAGGGTTTCAAATATCCCCTCTCATTGCCCTTCACTTCTCTTCTCAATTTATCAACCCATTTGGCGTATGCAGATTCTTGAATATTTTGAATCGGGGTTTTTGTGGGTTCAGTTTACAATTTTATTTTTTCTTGGCATAAATATAAGAAGTAAAAGATTCTTGAATATCAATATTTTCTGTTTCGGCAATCTTGAGTCTGGTTTCAAATTTTTGTATTATGGGTCTTTAAGAATTTGATATTTCCTAGTTTTCTATCAATTGTAATCCCAAGGGTCTGTTTGATTTTTATCACATTTTCTTGTACCTAGGGTTGTTGATTTGGCAAGAAGAGAATTAGTTTTTGCCCTTTTCTACTGTAATCGCGCTTTATTGAATTTTGGTTCTCACTTTTGAAGATTTTTTTGGAAATTGTATTTTTCACATGTAAACTAGGAAATGCCAGCGACAGATTATCAACAGACATCATCGCCAACATCATCTTTTCCAAGCTTAGGATTTTCCATTTTTAGCAGACGCCGTGATCAGGTCCATTCTATGGACCCTACTCATGAAGCCACTGGCCATGAAAATGAATTGGAAGCCTTCCAAAAACATGTGGCCGAGAGGTTTCATGAATTGTCAGCGGCAGACTCCAATGAGTTGCTCTCAATTCCTTGGATTCACAAGCTTTTAGATGCATTCCTCTGTTGCCAAGAGGAATTTGGTGTTATTGTTTACCAGAATCGAGGTTTCTTCAGTCGAGCCCCCATGGATCGATACATTTCCGAATTCTTTGAGAGAAATGTCAAGGCTTTAGATGTTTGTAATGCGATTCGTGATGGCATTGAACAGATCAGGCAATGGAAGAAGCAGTTGGAGATTGTTTTATGTGCATTGGACAATCAACAGAGCATTGGGGAAGGCCAATTTCGACGTGCTAAAAAGGCCCTGATTGATTTGGATATTGCAATGGTGGGCGAAAAAGAGTCGAATTCGACTCTTGCACATAGAAATCGATCCTTTAGACGAAGCGATGTGCAGAGGGAGCACAATTCTTCTGCCCATTTCCGATCCCTGTCGTGGAGCGTTTCCAGATCTTGGTCTGCTGCTAAGCAGTTGCAAGCAATTGGCAACAACTTGGTTGTGCCACGGACAAATGAGATTTCAGCCACTCAAGGACTAAACGTGGCTGTTTTTACCATGAATTACGTGCTTTTATTTGTGATGTGGGCGCTTGTGGCTGCAATCCCCTGTCAAGACCGCGGTCTTCAGACACATTTTTCTGTGACTAGGCAGTTTGTTTGGGCCATTCCGATTCTCTCACTCCACGAGAAGATTCTGGACGAGTCGAAGAAACGGGACAGGAGAAATGCTAGTGGATTGTTGAAGGAGATTCACGAGATTGAAAAATGCACGAGACGAATGAATGAATTGGCTGATTCTGTTCAATTCCCCTTGACTGAGGAAAACGAATGGGAAGTGAAGCAGAGAGTTCAGGAGTTTGGAATAGTGTTTAAAGCAGTAAAAGATGGTTTGGATCCATTAGAGCATCGGGTTAGAGAAGTGTTTCACAGGATTGTGAGCAGCAGAACTGAGTGTCTCGCTTCTATTGGACAAGCAAATAGTAACGATTGATACAATTTGGGCTACTTAAGAAAAGGTTGGAAGAAGTAAAGTCTTGTCTTTATCACAATGTTTTGTTTAAAGAAATCAGGAAAAGAATCTTACTTTCTGCTGTCCTTGTTATTTTATCGTTTTCTGTGAAATATAGTAATGATCAGTATCTCAAGTGAATTTTTCTTTGAAGATGTAGCCACTTCAATTCATGTTTATATATGTTTATGCTGCTAGATGGTGAACGGTACCAGTAGAAACTGAAGAACGCTCAATTTGAGGCCTATTTGCTGATCAAAAGTAGTAAACGAATTGAGGCAGGGCTTATGCTGCTACTGTATCATGTATGCTCTTGAACTGTTCGAATATTCATCAGCAATGGCTTTGTGTTCACTTCAAATTTGTTCCACGTCTTCACGAGGCTTGCATTTTATATGGATGGATCGTTATGGAGAAGTGCAGTGAATAGGTTGACAGCTGGTAAAAAACTTTGTCTAATCTTATGACATGAATACTTGTACACATAACACATATCATCGAGGCATACCTGATTAGCCATTCCTTGCATCAGATTCTGCTTATGGGGGTCTTTTCTAGCTAGCTTTACATTTATTGAAAACCGGGCTTTGTTATTGTTTGTTATATGTTTTGCTAAAGAGTGGTGCAATTGAGGCCTATTTGACATGATGAAATGAGACAAGCTTGTGCTGCTGTTCTATATTCTTGAAATGTTTGAATGGTGATCAAGAATAAAGCGGTTTTATCTAATAGCTTCATTTGTGCTGCCTTGTTTAGGCTTGCATTTGTATATCAATTTTTTCTATTGCCGAAGAACTATTATTCAGGTTATTACACGAAGTCATGGAATGGTCGCTAAACTTTACTTGCAGAAATTGACAGTAGGAACGAAGAAGAAATAAATCTAAAAACGGTTGCTTACATAGTAGGATGAGCATTTTTTTGTGTTACACTTCTCATTCTAGGTAACGCCCCACCCCAACCAACTACACAACCTACTTGGTAAGGTTATAGAAATAGTAAAATAATATGTTGAAGGGAAATTGTAGTCCCCTTGCAGATAACAAGAATTTTGATCCCTTGAAGTTGCTTTTCCAATCACTGTGATTTTCTCTCAATGTTATCTATGCTTATTTTTAACTCATTTTCTCAATCTATTTCAAGATGTGATCTGCATGGAAGAGGATTGTATTTTATTTTATTGTTTGGGTTGACTTTCAGCGTCGTATTGACTGGATCAATGTTTTGTGGTACCCATGTTCAGTTGAAATTAAAGGCTAAGATAAGCTATCCTCTTACAAGAATCTTTAGCACTCTGGTCAAATTCTACCTATCTTTGACTGAATAACAAGAATTTTTTTTTTTTTGTTTAGAATCATTGAACACGTTTAGTTCATATCAACAAAATGTCATAAAATGAGCTCAATTATTTTGACAGTTCTAGACTTTTGGAAATGCATTGTATTGTTCAACGATTATGTGATTATGTTTTGTTTATAATCTTAAAGAGATGGATATCGAGAATTCGATGTGCTATATGATCAGGGCTCATGTGGCCCTGGACAAGTATCTTTACCCATCGAGAATTTGGCACATATAATTTGTGTACGATGTTGTATGACTTAGAAAGTAAATAAAAATATTTTCGTATTATACTCATGACAAAAGAGCTTTTTTTTTCTTATTATTTTATTTTAACAGGAATGAAATAGTGAATCTCAAAGAAGAAGAAAAAAGATTGAAATTTCATAATTGAAATTTCATCACGCACTATCTTGTCCTATTTACTATATTGCGTACCAAATGGGATTTGCAAATTCAGTTTCTTCGCATGGTAGATTAATTCGAGTTAAATACTATGTTAGTCACCAAATTTTCAAAGCGTATCATTTTAGTCAACAAACTTTTCTAAAAATAAATTGAATCATAAAGTTATTTAAGACAAATCACTCCTCATGTACCGTTAGTAGATTTCACAATTTTGTTGAGACGTTTAATGACGTTGCTTTGTGATTGATGTTCGTGGTCAAATGACATCAATAAGCTCAAAGGACTTCTATTCTATATACAATTTTGCTTTTACAACGTTCATTTAAACATCTTAACGTTATTAAGTTTTAATTTAATTTATATGTTTATTATAGGAGAATATTCATGTGACTTAATTCTAACCGTGTTGTTATCTTAATTATTCGATACAAGTCTAGTGATGCAACACAACCAAATTCATTTAATCAAAATTTAATCAACTAATGAACACATGGTTATTTTGTTACTAGGTTTGCTGATATTTGTATGCTTGGTCAAGTCAATCTATTGGAACTTCATTATCAGCAAGTAATTTTATATCTTATTTTTGGGTTGACTGGATCTATATTTTGTGGTAACCATGTCTTTATATTTAATGAATTTAAGGATGAGATCAGCTGTCTCAAACAAGAAACCTTTGTACATTGGTCTAATGCTACATGTCTTTGTCTTGTAGACCCTCACAACAGGATTATTCTACTTTTTTTCTTTAGAAACATTGAACATGTTTAGTTTTATGTGAGCCTTATATCATAAATAGAATAGTGTTACGAGATCACATCTCGATTATGTTGAACTTCTAGTATAATATATATCACGTTCTTTTAATGGTTTAAAATTTTAGACCATAAATATTTGTTTTTATTTAGTTTCTTTATCAATGCTAATATTTTCTCCTGTTTATGCGGACAAGTTCTCGTTGCAATGTGTTTTCACTTAAAATATTACGATTTTGTCTTGTTTAACAACTTTACATTTGCGCAAGTGTTGAAGGGGCCAAATAGGTCGATTTCCAGCCTTAGACTTCCCATGATATAAGTTCACTTCAAAAGTTCACGATTCATTGAGTAATCAACCCTCATTGCCTCATGGAAAACTTAAGATTCAGATCTCACTTCCCCAATCATCTACCTGTTATTGCACATTGTTGTCCATAGATGAGATTCTCCCAAAGTAATGATTTGTTATGTTAAAATGAAGTCATGTTGACTTGACACAGCTTACTTGATATATCTTATAGCGTAGGTTGAAAATTAGGGAGGCGAGACACAAGTCAGAAGAACCCTCGTGCTTAATTCACTTCTTCGATGTGAAGAGATTAGATGGGTTTAGATTTATGGCTAGAACTTAGGTTGCATTTTTTACACAGGGTACAATTTTTTAGCATGGTTATGTTTAAAAAAAAAATAGAAAATAAAAAAATTGATTCAAAATTATGCCCCCATTTGGCCCCCATTCTCATTCTCATTCTTTTTCTCTCTTATTTTCAACCACACAATCTTCCATAAAATAATATTACATGCAAATCAAAAAAATTTCACTCTTTTTCAACCATATATTTTTAAAAAAAAGGGTAATTGGCGAAAAACGTCCCTACCTTTAAGTTTCATTGTGGAAAACGTCCTTACCTTTCATTTTTTGGCATTTTTGCCCTCAAATCAACCTTTCGTTGCGGTGAAGGTCCTTCCGTCCAAGTTCCATCCATTTTGCCGTTAATTAAAGAGAGAGAGCCATTTTTTGTCCAGTCAGCAGGGGTAAAACCGTCTCACCCAACAAAACCCCTCATTTTCTTCCTTCTTCACACTTCATAGCCCGAACGGTTTCCTTTGACTCTCTCGCGCTTCTTCAAAAATTCCTATTTATCTTCCATTTCAACAATTATTGCTCCATTCTCCTCTCGTATGGTCGCATACCAGCAGCCGGCATAGTGGAAGCTTGCGTTGGGAGTTTGTCCAGCGAGCGACGTCAGGTAAGAATCATTACTTGTTGTGTATTTTCGTTTTTCATTTCGTATTGTAGTGCTTTGCATGATTAAGTGTACGTGTAGGGTTTTGATAGTGTTTATTGTTGTTACGCAGGTCTTCAAGGAACAACATGTTTCTTCCATATTTAAGAAACCCCGGCGACGAACGACCCAGATATGGTATGTAGTTCATCCCTTATTTTTTGTGTGAACTTCTCTGATTCCAGTATGCATTCACAAAATTTCGGATTGGAATCCCCCAATTTATGTCTGTTTTCTGTCACTCGTATTTCCCTTTGGCATGCATTCGCATCTGTTTTGAAATTTTTTTTTTTTTTTTGTTGTTGTTGTTGAGGTTGAGTTATGTCACTGTCGTCCCTAATTTGTTGGTTGATTTTGATGTAAACTTTATACGATTGCTTACAGGAGGTAGGTCTGAATATTTTACTATCGAAGTACATTATGGGGGCCAATTTTATGATAAGCCAAACAATGTGGTTTATGAAGGGGGATCCGTTCTTTTCGTCGACTTCTTTCATGCTAAATGGTGTAATAGAGAGAATTTGCGTAAATTCTTAGATGGGACTTGTGATGAAAGTGTGTTACAATTTTACTATAAGAAGCAAAAATTGAGCTTAGGGAAGGGGTTGATGAGACTAGAGAGTGAAGAGGATATTAACGGAATGCTTAGGGATAGGGATGGACGTCCAGATGTGAAAATATATGTTGTTGCCCAAAAGCAATTATATGCATTGCCGTGGAATCCTTCACATTCACAAGTTGACGAAGACCAACCATTTGAAGGTTGTTATATCCCTTCAGTTGCTGAAAACGAAGGAAATGTGCCTGAAGATAGTTGGTCAGATAAATATTTTGATGAAAATGCTGACGAGTTGTGGTCACAATACGAGCAAACCTTACAATACCAAAA
>NW_019228010.1:18120-82074 GCF_002742605.1 Olea europaea var. sylvestris
GTGGCCAATTGTTGACAGCAGTTGGTGTTGATGCGAATAATGGTATGTATCCAGTGGCATATGCAGTTGTGGAGGTTGAAAATGGGGATAATTGGAAATGGTTTTTGGAGTTATTGAAGGATGATTTGCACATACATAGCAGTCAACATTGGATATTCATTTCAGATAAGCAAAAGGGATTGACAAATGCAATTGGGACATTGTTTGAGAATTCGGAGCATAGGACGTGTGTCAGACATCTATACAACAATTTCAGCGTCTGTCACAAGGGTTTAGCATTGAAGAACTGTTTGTGGGATGCAGCTAGGGCCACTACTATATCCCAGTGGCGTCAGCACATGCAACGGATGATGGACTTGGACCCGGCTGCTTATGGATGGCTTGAAGAAAAACCAGCTTCCCATTGGAGTAAATCCCATTTTAGAGAGTGGAATCAGTGTGACATGCTTCTCAACAACTTATGTGAATCATTTAATAGCACAATTGTGGCTGCAAGAAAGAAGCCGATCTTAACCATGTTGGAGGATATCAGGGTATATTTGATGAGGAGAATTGTGGCCTGTAGAGAGTCTTGTGATAGGTGGACAACAGCAGTTGGACCTAGAATTCAGAAGATTTTGGACAAAAATGGTAAACTTGCAAGGTTTGAGTGGGCTGAGTACGCAGGCAATGAAAAGTTCCAAGTTCGCCACAATGCCGGGATTGTGCTACATGCTGTGGATTTAAGGGCACGAACTTGTACATGCCGTGGTTGGCAATTATCAGGAATTGCATGTAGCCATGTCATTGCCTCAATTGTATCTAGAGGCTTGAACGTGTTAGAGTTCGTGGATGACATCTATAAGAAGGATGCATACATAAAAACATATACGCCATCAATTTCTCCCATCACAGGTCCAGACGCATGGCCTACCCCAGGTTTGAACCCTCTCACTCCACCGGTATACACGAAGAGGCCTGGGAGGCCAAAGAAAAATAGAAGAAAAGAGCCGAATGAGGTGGCTTCTTCAAGTCAGCCGAAGAGGTCCAGTCAGTCCAAGAGAAATGTCAATACTTCACAATCAACTTCAGGAACAACAGAAGGTCAACGAAAAAGATCGGGGCTAATAATGACATGTACGAAGTGCGGTGAAGCAGGACACAATAGGAGAGGCTGCAAAGGGGCACCACCTCCAGCACCTTGTTAGGATGAAGCTGTCTGGGGTCTGCCAAGTTCACTTATTAATTTTTTGGCTTTTGTCTTTCTTATTTAGTGCACAAACTGTCTGCTTGTAGTGGATATAATATAGCACTTTGGGAACCTTTTTTGGTGTTTATATACTGGGAGAATGTAGCAAGTTCAGGAATTATGTTTCTGTCACAGTGGATATTTGGCACAGTTGAAATGAATTGTATCTATTTTTGCTTCAATTTTCAGTTATTTTTGCTTCAGCAGGTACTGGATATTTTTGTTTCAGTTTTCGATTGATTGGTGAATGAATTGTGTTTCAAATTCTGTAATAAAATTGTGTATTTAGGGACTTTTGAATTGGTGTGTATCAACAGGTGGTATATGGAAGAAAACAGGGAATTCTCTCGCCAAATTTTTTTTAAAAGTCAGGGACGTTATTCGCAAGTATTTCTAAAAAGTAGGGACGTTATTATCAAATATTTCTAAAAGGTAGGGACTTTACTCGCAAAATTTTTTATAGGTAGGGATGTTTTAAGCCAAAATTTAACTACGTAGGGATTATTAGCACAAGGTTCATTCGATTCCGAACAGGACCCATTCATCTTCTCCAATGAGCTAAAATGGGTCATTCACCATTGAACTGATACATAGAACCAATACATACTTCACAGCACCCATTTTCACTCGATCTCCTCAATTTATCCCATGGTCACAATAAGCATAAACTAGAAATAAATATCAAGCAATCATCTCTATAAATTCACCAACCATTCAATATATTTCTTACTACATCTTTCCAGAAACCTAACATATAAGCAGTAGTGATGGTCGGAATTAATCTGTGATTAGTTCTTTAATTAACAACATTTTTTTTCCTTATTTAATGTAATAATTTAAAGTATTTTCACACCCATTTTCACACCCATTTTTCAGCAACTGTTATATATATGGACTACGTAGAAGGCGGGAATGAGGGGTTTTGTTGGGTGAGACGGTTTTACCCCTGCTGACTGGACAAAAAATGACTCTCTCTCTTTAATTAACGGCAAAATGGATGGAACTTGGACGGAAGGACCTTCACCGCAACGAAAGGTTGATTTGAGGGCAAAAATGCCAAAAAATGAAAGGTAAGGACGTTTTCCACAATGAAACTTAAAGGTAGGGACGTTTTTCGCCAATTACCCTAAAAAAAACACTATTTCAACCATTAAAATTTGGTAAGAATGGAGGCCAAACAGGGGCAATTATATCTGCACTAGGGATGGACCCGAATATAGCCCGACCCAACCCCTCCTCTATCCGCCCTTATAGGATCATTCCAGTTTGTAAATATTGCAACTCTTCAAAGATACATATCTTGATGATTTACTCACACGAATTTTGAGGGTTTCTTTCATTTCTCATGGCATGCTTGAAGGTGTTGCTTGCTCAATGTAAAAGTTAAGAATGATATGTTCCATCGTGTTTTAGAGTATATGTTTGGCAAGGATTTGAAAGTAATAAAAAGTTATATCAATTTTTATCTACATATTTCGTGGAACTCACAACTACTACACATTTATCCACCATTCATTCTCTCTCTCTCTCTCTCTCTCTCTCTCTCTCTCTCTCTCTCTCTATATATATATATATATAAGCAAAATCATTTATAAAAACTTCTCAAACCAACTCTAAATGTAAAAACTTCGTATTTTAAGTACAATTTTTATTGAATTATAATTATTTAAATAGTAATATCAACATTTTTACATAATCACATGCACATCGCAACACACTAGTATACTAGAAGTTAAGTGAACTTTGTTCTACATATTTTTTGGTTCTCCTTATGACTAAAATAAATAACCAACCAAACATTCTCATGTTTTGACCAACCTTATAATCTACTAATAAAGATAAAACTTTTATGAAAAAGTACATAAAAGCATACTTTAAAAAAAAAAATTAAAAAAAATATAACTCTTTTACCTAGTCAAATATCTTATTCATTTTTATTTTTTTTTGGAATAATCTGACCTCCAAACCACGTTTCATATTAATTACAAGAGTTGCTGTTTAGAGCCTGTTTGGGAGTGATTTTTTCTTCTAAAAAATTGATTTTTTGATCGTTATTTTACTATTTCAACCGTCATATTTGACTTATTCTCTCACAAGTGGACCCTACTTTTCTCCTAACGATCAAAAAATTAATTCTCAAAATTACTTCCAAACAGGCTCTTAGTAACATTGAATGATAAATACAATTAAATTAGTCATTTGATTTCATCTTTCATTTAATTTATCACTAAACACCACATGTTATGGAATTATATTCCCAGTGAGACTAAATAACATTACTATAAGAATATCATTATAATGATGGAACGTCGATGATGTGGCCACTTAGAATTCCACCACTTGAACCCAACCAGTAATTACTCGATCTACCTGCCCTAATACACGCCTCAAAATCTTCACTACTTTCTACATAACCATTTCTTGCGAACCTACCAACCATAAAACTATCCTTCGGGGAAAAAAAACACCTTATAAATATTAGCTAGAAATTTCAATCAGACGAAGCTCAAAAGAAATTCGACTAACTTCTTATTAAAAGCGCCTTTTTTTTTTCTTTTGTAAACGTATTATGAATATTGAATTACACTCTCATTTAGTCAAATTAAAAAAATAAAATTGAATCCCTTGGAAAGCTAATTTGCCCTTTACATCTAAGCTCTGGACATGATTCTTGATAATCCATACTCTAATTTGAGATAGAGAATAAGCATTTTGAAAATTTTGTGAACAAGAATTTCAATACAGTTGCAAAAAAATTGAAGGATACTAACCATTACTTAGTAGTTGATAAAAATAATTGTTTCCCATTTATGAAAATCGTGTATCCTACTTGATGATTCCGGGATTGGAAACCCCGAACTCTCCCTGAGTCCGTGTACCATGCTCGACCTCGACCTAATACCCCGAGTTGATCTTGGTGAGTTGGGCCTGTTTGAGGTCGGGGTCTACTCCAAGGTCGGGTTTCTTTCCCAATGCTGCCCACCGACTTAATCTCCAAAAGAAAATAGACCCCACCTAAATCTGCTCCTCCCCTGATTAGAACTCTAACAGAATACTTCTAATCACACTCCAACACCTAATCCTAAGGGGGAAAGGACTCTTTCAATAATAAAATCCTTCTACAGCTCCCCCACCAACACCTATAAATACTTGGCCAAAGCTCAACACAAAGGTACATTTTTCATTATCTTCAGTTTATAGCCTCACGCACTAAATTCCCTATCTGACTTAAGTATCGGAGGGGCGACGAGCACACACCTCGTTGCCTTTGTTGCAGGTAATCACAGACCGGTCGTATTCATCAAAGTGAAGTTGGACCATCAAGTTCGAGATCTTTCAGGTGACATTTTTTGGTAGCATCATTGGCGCCGTCTGTGGGAAGCGCTACCAAAAGCCATGGTGAATACACGATCGGGTCTTCCACCAGCAAGATCATCCGCTCCAAATCCTCCCCCTGGAGATCACCCTATCCCTTAAGAGGAATCATCAGAGATGGCGGCACCGCCACCAGCTGTCATTACCACCGGAGCTTTTGAAGAGCTCCGCCAACAAGTTACTACATTAACTCAGTTATTAAGCCAAAGAAACTCACACCCATCACATACACCAACACCGGATGGCGATCTTATGGCAGCCGCTCAAGCTCGAGCTCCACGAAACATCCCTGATAATGGTGTTGGAACCTCGGGTGTACCTCCTATGACCGCAGCATCAAGGGCAGTAACGATAGAATCAGGGGAGCTTGCCAGAATCATCCAAGAAGGTATTGCCGCGGGCCTAGCACAAAAATCAAAGGGGACAACAGGCTTTACCCCTAGCACCCCCTTTACTCCTGAAGTACTGTCCTACCCCCTTCCAGATAGGTTCAAGTAACCCAGGATAAAGGAGTATGATGGAACCACTGACCCTATCAACCACCTCAATATATATACCGATATTATGAACCTACAGGTCGCACCTGATGTTGTAATGTGCAAAGCCTTCCCTCAAACTCTTACAAGCGCAGCTAGAGATTAGTTCTCCACATTAGAGCCAAATTCTATCGCCTCATTCGCAGACTTGGTCGATAAATTCTCTGCTTTCTTCGCAAGCATCAAGAGAATTAGGAAAACAACGGCATCACTTATGCAGATGCGCCAGGGACCCAATGAAACATTACGCAATTTCATGACTAGATTCAATAAAGAAAGACTTCATATTCCCGATCTACATATTACAGCTGCGGTCTTAGCTTTGACATACGCTATAAGATGTGAAGCATTCAAGATGTCTTTGTCGAAAACCCCCCCCCCCCCCCCCCCCGACCTCCTAACTCGAGCTGAGAAATACATCAATATGGAAGAAACTCTAACCCCAAGAAAGGACGTTTCACCTTTGATAAGGCCAGACAATAAGAGACCACGTGAACCCAATCAACGAGACGACAATCCTCGGGTCAAGCAAAAACAAAACCCCCGACAGGAAACTTTTACTCCCCTGAATACGTCAAGGTCCAACATCCTGATGGAGATCAAGGACCTCAAAGAGCTTAAGTGGCCTCCCAGAATGCGATCATTACCTGAAAACAGAGACAGAACCAAGTACTGTGACTTCCACCGAGACCACGGACATACCACTGAAGGGTGCTTGGCTCTGAAGCAGCAAATTGAGGCCCTCATCAGGAGGGGTTTTTTGGGCTCTTACACTAGCCATGAAAAACGCCCGAGGAACAAGCAGGATAACATACATGAGGGGCATAGTAGTGAACCACCAACAGCTGGCACTATTAACGTTATTATCGGAGGAACAGCTTCAGGGGGACACACCAACAATGGACGTAAGAAGTACGCCAAACAGCTTCCAGTCTCTCCTGGCACGGATCTTGCTCATACGGAATATATCACCTTCGGGTCCAAGGATTTGGAAGGAATATCCTTCCCCCATGATGACGCCCTAGTCATATCAGCCATCATAGCTAACTTCGAGGCCAAGAGAATTCTTGTGGATAATGGAAGTGCAGCTAATGTACTGTCTCATGAAGCTTTAGTTCAGATGGGTATCTCAGTGGAACAACTCAAGCCTGTTAAAACACCCCTACAAGGATTTGGTGGCGGGGTCATCACCCCTGAAGGTATTGTTGAATTACCCATGACTTTGGGATCTGAAGGTCGGCAGGTAACCCATATAGTAACTTTCGAAGTTGTCTGAATTTCGATGGCCTATAACGCCATTCTGGGAAGACCGTTGCTAAATAAAATCAGAGCTGTTATCTCAACTTTTCACCTGGCGATGAAGTTCCCCACATATAGTGGAGTTGGGGTCGTCCGAGGAAGCCAAACCATGGCTCGCCAGTGTTATGCGACCAGTGTCCGAAAAATAAAGGGCGACGTCATGCAGCTTACAGAGCTCGAGCTCGAGCTTGAAAATCGTGGGAGACTCGCCCCGGTAGAGAAGCTGGTCGAGGTCGAGCTCGTGCCTGGTAGGAAGGTGACAGTAGGGCGTGACCTTGATTCAACCATCATGGCTAAACTCATAAGTTGTCTCTCCCAGAACCAAGACATATTCGCATGGACAGTTGAAGACATGCCCGGAATTGACCCCGAGGTTGCCGTACACCGGCTCAATGTAAACCCAGGAGCCAAACCTGTCAAACAAAGGAAAAGACAGTTTGCGCCTGAACGGCGCGAAGTCATACAAGAAGAGATTGCCAAGCTGCTCAATGCACAATTCATCTTAGAAGTACAATATCCTGACTGGCTTGCCAATGTAGTTCTCGTAAAAAAGGCCAATGGAAAGTGGCGAGTTTGCATTGACTTCACTGATTTGAACAAAGCATGTTCGAAAGATAGCTATCCCCTACCTCGGATTGACAGTCTCGTTGACAGCACTTCGGGTCACAAATTGTACAGCTTTTTGGACGCATTCTCAGGGTACCACCAAATACCAATGGCCGCAGAAGATCAAGAGAAGACCTCATTCATGGCAGACTCCGCCATCTACTATTATAAGGCCATGCCATTCGGCTTAAAGAACGCAGGGGCTACATATCAGAAGCTAATCAACAAGGTCTTTGCTGATTTAATTGGGAAAACAATTGAGGCTTATGTAGATGACATGGTGGTCAAAAGTAAACAGGTGGATGATCATATCACCGATCTTGAAGAAGTGTTTTCCACGCTACGAAAATACAACATGAAGCTCAACCCAACAAAATGTGCCTTTGGGGTAGCATCAGGAAAGTTTCTAGGTTTCATGATCACAAATAGAGGAATAGAAGCCAACCCTGACAAGATCCAAGCCCTGATATCTATGGAAGCCCCAAAGAGCGAAAGGGACATCCAAAAGCTTACAGGTCGGGTAGCAGCATTGAACAGATTTGTCTCTCGGGCAACAGATAAATGTTTTCCTTTTTTCAAAGTTCTAAGAGGCCACAATAGTTTTGAATGGAATGACGAATGCGATCTAGCCTTCCAACAACTTAAGCAAACTTTAGCTGTACCTCCAGTTCTTGCCAAACCAGAGCCTGGTGATACTTTGTTCCTTTACTTAGCTGTTTCTCAAAATGCCGTAAGTGGGGTACTAGTAGAGGAAAAAGGAAAGGTGCAACAACCCATCTACTATGTCAGTAAAGTACTTCTTGACACAGAAACTCGGTATAATCTTGCGGAACAGTTAGCTCTTGCTTTGATAGTAACTGCTAGAAAGTTGCGACAATATTTCCAATCTCACCCTATAATAGTTCTCACCAATCAACCACTTAAGCACATACTTCAGAGACCAGATGTCTCAGGAAGGCTATTAAAATGGGCGATCGAGCTTGGCGAGTTCGACATAGAATTCAAGCCTCGACCTTCCATCAAAACGCAGGCACTGGCCGACTTCATAGCTGAACTCACTCCAAAGACAAAAAGGCCAGAAGTAAACCCGAGCACGACCTCAAAAACCTGGGAGATATTTGTTGACGGTGCATCGAATAGCTCGGGCTCAGGGCCGGGATAATCATCATCAGCCCGAACAAAACCACTGAAGTTCAATGTGCGCTTAGGTTTGAGTTTGAAGCAACCAACAACGAAGCGGAATATGAAGCTGTGGTCATTGCTCTGGAACTTGCCAGGAATTTGGAATTAGAGCACATCAGAGTCTTCAGCGACTCACAGCTCGTTGTTGGACAGATTGAAGGATCCTTTGAAAGAAAAGATGAAAAGATGAGCTCATACTGTCTAAAAGTGCATGACCTTCAAAGGCAGTTCACAAGTTGTGAAATATTGAAAATAGCAAGGGCAGATAACTCCAAAGCTGATGCACTATCTAGACTTGTTTTCATGAGGATAGATGGACTCGACAGAACAGTGCACATCAAGATTGTCACAGAGCCTAGCATAAACATGAAGCCGAGCGTCATGGACATTGACCATGAGCCCTCCTGGATTGATCCAATAGTTGAGTATATAAGTAATGGAGACCTACCTCCTGACCCTCGAGCCGCAAGAAGTATTCGAGCCAAAGCTGCTAGGTATTGCATGATCAGAGGGGTGCTGTTTCGACGAAGCCTCACGCTCCCCTATCTGAGATGCTTTAAGCCTTCCGAATCTCTCCAAGCCCTGACTGAGGTTCACGAGGGAGTATGCGGAAATCACCAAGGAGCCAGGGCTCTTGCCTACAAATTAATAAGGTATGGATACTACTGGCCAACTATGAAAAAAGATGCAGCTGAATACGTTAAAAGATGCGACAAATGTCAGAGGTTTGGTAATGCTATACATGCCCCTGCAGAAGAGTTGACCTCTATCCATTATTCAGCACCATTTGAACAATGGGGAGTCGACATTCTTGGTCCTTTCCCCATGGCCCGAAGACAATTAAAATTTACTGTGGTAGCAGTTGAATACTTCACAAAGTGGGTAGAAGCCGAACCCCTAGCAAAAATATCAGAGGCCAAGCTCAGATCATTTATATGGAAGTCTATTGTATGTAGGTTCGGAATACCCAAAGTACTTATAACAGACAATGGAAGACAGTTCGACAATTCACAATTCAGAAACTTTTGTGTCAATCTCGATATCGACCATCGACTGACGTCAGTATCGCACCCTCAAAGCAATGGCCTCGCTGAGGTGACAAATAGAATCATACTTCAGGACCTTCGCACCAGAATTGGAAATGCAAGAGGTGACTGGCCCGATGAGTTGCCCTCTATATTATGGGCATATAGAACTTCTCATAAAACAGCAACGGGCGAGACTCCCTTCATGTTAGCTTTTGGCTTGGAGGCCACTATCCCCATCGAAGTCAGTCTCCCCACTTTAAGGAGGGTTCAACCCGGCATGGAAGACCGAACAACCAAACATTTTGACTTGCTGGAAGAAGTAAGAGAGTAAGCTTCACTAAGAGCTGCTAGTTACCAAAATAAAACGGCAAAGTATTTCAACACCAAAGTCAAGACCCGAGAATTTAAGAGTGTCGATTTGGTTCTAAGAAAAGCAGAGGCTGCTGGACACCCTCCAGGTAAACTTGGACCAGTGTGGGAAGGGCCATTCGAAGTCATACGAAGGATCAAAAGAGGAGCATACAGCCTTAGAGATACTTTAGGAAATCCACTCCCAAGGCCTTGGAACGTGGATAACCTAAAAATATATTACAAGTAGAATAGCAATAGCATCACACAAGGGCTTGCACGCCCGCCTTATTTGCTTTCAAGTAGCTCGGGGATACGAACCCTTGGGCATTTTTTTCTCTTTCAAGTAGCTCGGGGCTATGAACCCTTGGGCATGTTTTCTTTCAAGTAGCTCAGGGCTATGAACCCTAGAGCATTTTTTGCTTTCAAGTAGCTCGGGCTAAGTACCCTTGAGCACCTAATAATATTCAAAGTTTTCTTTTCCTAGCACTACTTAAACATTGGCATAATGACGTGCTTCGGGCGTGCAGCCACTTTAACATTAGTGTAATGACGTGCTACGGGCATGCAACTAATAACTTTGGCATAATGACGTGCTTCGGGCATGCAGCCACTTTAACATTAGTGTAATGACGTGCTTCGGGCATGCAACTAAACTCTAGCGTGATGACATACGGGCATACCGTAGCTCGAGGTTACGAACCCCGAACTTCTTCTCATCTAAAGTCAGTAATGGATAAGTTCGGGGTCGGGCAAGTTGACATGACAAAAGTCAGACACAACCTAGAACTCATCATCTAAACTGACTTTCAGGCCCTAAAGTTCGACATCGACGACTACATCAAGAATCGAGCTGAGACATGCCTGGTGTTTAAGGTCGAAATGTTGATCGAATTTAACCCCGTGTCACAAAACACCCCGAGCTAGAAAAGGCCCTAGTTATTACAAACTAAAAAGCTCGAACTCATCATCTGGTTCGACCTATGGGTCTAACGACAACATCAAGGATCGAGCTCGTGCAGGCTTGACGTTCAACATATGTGCACGAACATTCATCAAGTAAAGTGCACGAACATTAATCAATCATTAAATCAAAACGTAGTATGCACGAACATTCAACAAGTAAAGTGCATGAACATTAATCATTAAATCAAAAAAAACAAGTGCTCGACCATTGATCAATGAAATAGGAAAAGTATCAGCCCAGTTCGTGCAACATTACAAAAAAATTTTAAAAACCTAATCGATATCTACAACCTTGACTTCATCCCCTTGATCGCCATCCTCGGCGTCATCTCCATCACCGTCATCATCATCTTCACCATCGTCCTCGACCTCAGAAGCCGAAAGTTCGAGCTTTCCTGCGAGCTCGTTCACCGTCTTCAAGTCCTCGACGAGAGACTTCAAGTCCTCAGGCATCTTCGTGCGAAGATAAGAGCGGGCAAGGTGAAGCCCGTAATGGTAAGAGCCCGACCCGTACTGTCCCAGCAGGGTCCCAAACTCGTCAGACTTCTTGAAGTCTTCAACAGCCTGAGCTCGAGCCTCCTCACGAGCCTTTGCGAGCTCTTCGCCGAAGCTCCTCTGGGACTGGAGAAGCTCGAGCTTAACTTCCTCGACTTCAGCCTTGGATGTCTCCAGCTCCTCTCGGGACTTCTTGAGGTCAGCCTCAGTAATCTTAAGAGCTTTTTCCAAGTCACGAGCTCGCTTTTCAGCTCACTCCTTTTCCTTTAATACCTCGTCCATTTCGTTCGAGATATTGATGCCATTTAAGGTAAGACCCCGAGCCACGCTCAGCGTCTGCACAAAGAAAGAAAGAAAACCCGAAGTCAGTTCGATCAAAGAAGATCAAAATAAAAAATACAGTTAAGGTCAGTATCTTACCCTTAAGGTCAAAGCCTCCAGTGTCTTGACCCCTTCATTGATGTTGACGTCCTTCTCGAACCTTTCAACAAGGTCCTTCACCAGGACACACTCTGTGTATTCCTCGAGGGCACTATCTGAGATAGGCTCGAAGCCTGAATCCGCAACGCCATAACAGCCTCAAGCTCGATCTTCATATTTCGTCTTCGGACGAGGCGTTGAGGTCGGGCTCCTTGACGTCGAGGGTTGACCTCTACGAGGCACCGAGCTCTCAAGAGGAACCTCAGGAACCCTAACATCGGCGTGCCTGGCCCTCTTCTTTCCCTTTTTTGAGGCCGGGGCTTTGGACATCGGCCCCTTGGCCTTATGGTGGACATTGGCCAATAGTTTAGACGGATCAAAAGACATCTCAGGATCTGCAAGAAACAAATCAGAAGACATTAGCACGAACTCGATGTCATGAATACAACAATAGAGCTTAAAAAGTAAAAAACATACCTTCGAGGCCTTTTACATTTGCAAGGTCGAGGGTGTCATCCTCGAGCAAATAATCAATCTTCTCTGCCAAAGGGTCGTGGTTAACTAACCTTAATCTGTCCCTCTCTAGAACCTCAAAATATGCCTGAGCCTCATTAAATCGATCCTTACTAGGGATCTCCCACCTCGGGCTAAAGGGATGGTCGAGATCCTGGGGCTTTACAAAGAAAAATCTCTCCTTCCAATCAGGCGTTCTAAACCCCCCCTTTGTTGACAAATACACAAAACAGTTGAACCCCGACGAATACTTCATATCATACACCATCCTCAGAAGGTCGACCATAGGCTCGATATCGAGGCATCTACATAATATAAAGAAGTAGACCAAAAGCCTCCAACCGTTAGGAGCTAACTGACCCGGACACATATAGAACGAAGTTAGGAAGTGGATAAAAAAGGGGTGAAGAGGCCACCGCATCCCAGCCTTAAGGGCATCCCTGAAAAACGTCATCTTCCCCTCTCGAGCTCCTAATATACCTTCAGTATTTTCAGGAACCCTAACATCACAAATGGGCATCACCCCGAACTCTCTAGCTATCTTAATAATTACATGTTCTTTATAAATGGTCGGGTTCTTTGGGTAAGTCAATGCCTCTCCTGGAGAGTGCGAGCTAACAGAAAAGGCCAGGGTGACAAGATCTCGACCTTGATCACCTGGAGCCTCGACAGCTATACTAGGGGCAGTAGAGTTCTCATTATCCCCCGAACTCTTAGAAAGCCTACTACTGTCACTATTACTCGACCCCCTACTGCTATTACTACCACTACTGCTACTACTCGACATTACTTTACTCAAATAATTAACGACTTAAAGGCTCGAACTCTTACCTTAATGGAGATCGCTCACAACCCACTATCCCCGAACTCGAGCTTCTTTTACAGAGAGTGGAGAGTAAAAAGTGAAAATGAATAGTAGGGTATTTATAAGGGTCATGGGCATACCAACAGTCACTTAATCTAAAACCCTTAAAAAGGACACGTGGCAAAGATCCAAGTTCGAGCTCTGACAACCAGCCACATGACAAACACGTGACATTGTATATGTCCAACAGGTAATTGACAGGTGTCGAGGTCGATATCAAGCCACGACATCCTTTTTGCATCTTAATCTAAGATCGTTTACCTTTCACGATCTACAACTCAGATACACGGGGGCCTATGATGATTCTGGGATTGGAAACCCCGAACTCTCCCTGAGTCCGTGCACCATGCTCGACCTCGACCTAATACCCTGAGTTGATCTTGGTGAGTTGGGCCTGTTTGAGGTCGGGGTTTACTCCAAGGTCGGGTTTCTTTCCCAATGCTGCCCACCGACTTAATTTCCAAAAGAAAATAGACTCCACCTAAGTCTACTCCTCCCCTGATTAGAACTCTAACATAATACTTCTAATCACACTCCAACACCTAATCCTAAGGGGGAAAGAACTCTTTCAATAATAGAATCCTTCTACAGCTCCCCCACCAACACCTATAAATACTTGGCCAAAGCTCAACACAAAAGTACGTTTTTCATTATCTTCAGTTTATAGCATCACGCACTAAATTCCCTATCTGACTTAAGCATCGAAGGGACGACGAGCACACACCTCGTTGCCTTTGTTACAAGTAATCACAGACCGGTCGTATTCATCAAAGTGAAGTTAGACCATCAAGTTCGAGATCTTTCAAGTGACATTTTTTGGTAGCATCACTACTCTTGATAAAAAATAAATCTAAATTGCACGCAAAGAGTGAGTCTAAGACGAAATTTCATAAATATGGTTCAACAACACGATTCAACATAAACTGCTAGGGGTGTGGTAATTTCATCTTGGCACCTTTGCACAAGGAAGAACATCCTGAAACGACACCACAAGTTTCACCCTTCATAATAGGTGTTACAAAAGGCAAATGCATGAAATTTTAAATGCAAAACATATGAATGACAAGGAATCGTATCAGTACATGTTAATTTTACACGTATCTCGATGTCATCAAGTGGAAACCTTGGTAGCAGACATTTCTTGGTCCTCGAAACAAGAGGGGGAAAAAAACATCATGTGCAGTTTCTAAATCCTCAAAGCACCTTGAGAATTGAAGTCCTCACCGAGTTCTTACATTGGGATTAAATGTGAGTGAAATTTAAATCTGTCTCATCGATTTCTTGGGAAAACGTGTCCCATGAATCTGGCAGAAAATTAGCCATCACTTGTCAATGAGAAGGCAAGAAGAACAATACCAAGTGTAAAGAAGATTGTAGCAGCAGCAAACAACCACAAAACCCGACTTTTAGGTCTCTGGCTCACTTGACCACTAAACTCCACCTCTTCCAGAAGTTCTCGCACTCGATCCATGTCAGAGTCTTTGGCAGCTTGTATTAGTCGATTTTGAATTTTGTCGAGCTTTTTCAGCCTCCTATATTTGGAGGCATCTTTGATTGGCCAGAAAAGACCCGTCATTTTCCATAGAAAGATGCCCATGTAGATGGCTACAAGACAATCCACACTATAATGGTGCCGTTCTCTAATTTCTCTTTGGGCACTGTGCAGTACAAGAACCCAGATAACAGCTGAGCTTAAACCTCCGTAAGCTTCCTGCATTATTTATCAAAGGAGAAAAGTCAAATGAATTACAGATTATTACTGAAACTTCAAAGAGTTGCTACTACATAAATGGAGAACAATTTTGGCAGGTGTATTAGGAAGGATTTGATATTTCAGCATATTAAGAAAGAAAAATAAGCTAAAATTTGCTCATTATACTATCTAATCCAATCCAGCACTGAGTATCAAACAAAACATGCAGTGCATTCGATACATACTGTCCATGCCATAGCTGTCAAAACTGCAACAAGCATGTGGCCACTGTATAGGAGGTCATTGCACCCACCCCCAGCTTTTTTTAGCAGATGGTACCACGGAGATGATCCTTCAGAAGCTGTAGGTCGTAGAAAATTAGCGAGAAAGCTCATAGAACCCCAATCTGGTTGGAAGTCGACATTGTACTCCGCTGGATCTGCTGAAAGAGGATGAAGAATCTTGTAAACAACAAAATGATCTCAATAAGTCTACGTAAACTGCTAAACTTGACTCCCCCAAAAGGCCAGAAGAAACAAACGACCCAAGTGAGGAAGTTCCAGAAAGAGTAGTGGATAGAAGGTATTAAAGATTAAACAACATATGATTCCTAATAATTAGACTTAATAGAAGAAAACAAAAGAAATGTAACCAAGGAAATACCATAAGCAATATCATGATGAATGATATGGCGTATAGCATTAGAATCTGTAGCATATGGAACATAATATTTCTGAGCCCAAGGATGAGGGTATGGAGGGACTTGGAACCGAGCAGAAGCACACCAAGGACGTGGTGATGGCAAAATTGTAGACACAAACGCTATGGCCCGAAGAAGCCGTCCAATACCCATCGTGAACATGTATCTTGCACCCAGCCCCAGACCAGGAGCTTCAACCGAGTCAAATAATACGGAGAAGCCAAGCATTATAAACAACATCAGGAAATGGTGCAACCCGATAACACGAGATCTCAGTATATTGACTACTGTTTGAGGCAGTTTCTCATTCAATCCCAGCAGCAACCACTGGCCAACATCAGGAAGAGGCGATTGAGCACTGTCAAACATTAGCAAGCCTATTATACACCCAGTGACAAAAAGTTTTTGTTAGTGATGAAGTTTAGGAAAGTAGTGATAATTATGACATTTTGTTAACAAAGGTTTCCTAGAGCATAGTAAGAACAATGATGGTATTTGTATATCATCTATCACACAACTGTCATCAAGAACTTGAAATTTAGAAAGAGTGTCAATAAATCTCAAAGTTAATGTAATTGAAACAACTAAAAGTGGATTGATGCCTTCGATAGATCCCTTCAAGTTAGTGCCTCTTCACTATTTGTTAGAATTGATTATCCAATAATTATTTCACTTCTTTTCTTGGTGGCCTAAGGTTTATTTGTTGATCCACACAGCATTTTTAATTTTTAAGCATCACAACAATTTCAAAGATGGAAAACACAGCAACCTAAGTCAAGTTGTTAGCATCCATTCTTCTTTTTGTGAGTATATCCAAACATATATACAACAAACAATTCGCCCAAAAAGAAAACTTTAGGCAAACCCGAAAATGGGGTATATTCTACTTGTCAAAAATAGCAAAGAGATATAAAAAATTAAAAAAAAAATTAAAAATTAAAAAAAAACCCTTTGTATAAGCAATTAACTAAGTCAAAAATCCTTTTCAAGGAAAACATTAACTGCTTTCTATAGATAAAGTCTAGATGCGTTATATATCTAGTACTACCCAAAAATGCTCTCCTTTTTCAGCTTGAGATCTTGACATAATTAGGAAATTCAGGTTTGCTATCATGATTCTGTTTAAGGTCGCTTACAATTCTACTGATATAAAGTGGATTTACCAAAATTGAAATCACGCCTAATTAAGTCAAACCCAGATCATTAATTATACATATTCAATTTTCAAATCCCATAGAAGCACACTGTAAATGTAGTTTACAAAATCCCAATTCAAATTACACTTAATAAAGGCAGATCTTAATAATACATATTGAAAGATTCAATATGCAAAAACCCGTAACAGAGTAGATGCAAATTTAAAAAATCCCAGTCCAAATAGTAATAAATTAAGTCAAACCCAGATCATTGATCATCCATATTAATCTCAGATTCAATTTTCAAAATCCCGTTATCCCACAACAGATTACACTTAAACCTATACATAAACAGGCACATTCTCTCACTCACTGACAAACACACAAATGGTTCACAACCTCAAACCCGCTAGAATGATAGAATTCCAGTCCCTTAACCTAAACGAGCAAAAATCGTCTAAGAATTTAGCGAAAAGCAGTCCGAAAAATCCAGAAGCAGCAAGCATAAATTTTCCTTTTAGGATACGCGTACATAATTGTCGAATACGTACTTGTGCCAGTCGAGACCAAGTACAGCAGTGACGGACCGAACAGAAATGGCTTCGAAGAGGAGAGCAGAGAGCATGAAGAGCATGGAGAATATGAAGGGAAGAGCTGAGCGGAGCTCCAAGGACCAGTGCCTGTAGAAGGGAACGCGAACAATGACAGCGACGGCCAGGACGACCCAGAGAGCGGGCTGCAGTCGCTCGTGCCACGCCGGTGAAAGGTGGCGGAGGTAATCTATGCTTACGTACGCGATGGCCGCCAGGCCCAGTCCGCCACCTCCGTCGAGGCGCCGCCGTGAACTCGACGGTGGATGCATTTTTATGGTAGTTGGAGTGGTGCGAGTCCCGGATCGGTGACTGATAAAAGGAAAGTGTAGCTACGAAAGAGTCAAAATTAAAATTATTATTTTTTCTTTATTTTTTTAATTTTTATATATAAATATCTATTGTATCTTGACTTCATGTACCAAACATTTCTATATCGCTGCATCCGATATTTTTGTTCCGACACTGTGATGAAATCTTATTTTCTTATTTTAAATCTTTTTGTACTTTTAAGTTAAAATTTTGAAATTATTATTGAGATAAATTATTTATATATTTTTTAGTGATTAAAGTTTTCACATTAGGAAACTTTCGCATATTTTTCATGAAAATTGCTAAGTTTACACCCTTTGGTGTACACCATAACCGATAGCTCAGCATCTCTCATTTTTCATTTTAGCTATACTTTCTCAGGTCATCACAACTTGAAATTTTGTTTTGATATCAAGCATACTCTGACTTTAAAATCATGATCGAGTGTTAATTAGACGTGTCAAAGTGTGTCTGAATAAACAGGGGTAGAGCCGTATACAGATGAGTGTAGGCCAATGCATGCACTCAACTTTGGGTTGCCGCTACCCAAGTTAAAGAATTTCGTAAGAAATAGTGGTTGGGGTAAAATTGTACATTGTTATTCTACAGATTTTTGGGAGAAATGGTTAGTGAGAGAAAAATGGACTGGTGGAAAAAAAATAAGTGGAAGTGAAGTATTTTTCACTGTGTAGAATATTAAATTATTGAATTCGCAAGTGTGTTTTGTCATAAAATTTGTTGTACAAGTCACTTTGTTATAAAGATAATTTTTTTACACTTCAAATTTAGCCATAAATTTTGCCTGCACTGAAAATATTTTCTGGCTCCACCCCTGTGAATAAAGACATTCTCATGCACAAGTCAGAAACACGATATATTGAAGAGACAAAGTTAATTGTGTTGTATTATAAATGTGTAGCTTGAAATATCCTTTTTTTTTTTTTTTTAATTGATTTTGATGTTTTCAAATTCATTTTTTCATCAGATTTATTCTCAACTACATACTCCCGATAAAATAAATTTGAACTTGAAATTATAATTTTTTTCTTATTTTTTAAACGCACATCCTCTGAAAAAAATTATTTCTCAAAATATAAAAATCAAATGAGGGCTTAAATTTTTTGGTTGAAATAAGAAAGGGGAGTGTTAAGCCTTTTATCATCTCAATGTCAAGCTATTTTTTCCACAATGAATGTTACAGAGTTTAGCCCAAGTCCCCACCATCGCACAGGAGAATATCTCTCAAATTATTATTTTTTTATCAGTAAATGTAAAATCTATTGATGATAACCAATATCACTTTCTATGACAGTATAATGATTTTTAGTATTTTACCTATCTTGAAGAGCATGACCTATATTCGGTAAGGTGCACATATTTCTCCTTCAAGGCTGTCTCTTAAACTCCTCACGTCCTTTCTATATTTAACAATTATTTGGTCCCTATTTTTAAGAAGTTATTTTTCATGATAATTTTGCACGTGAATACATAACTTTTTCATACTTTTTAACAATGAATTCTTAAAAAATGAATTTTTTTTTCGGCAAAATAAATTCTCAACAGATCAGGGGCTTAATCTTTGAGTCTAATCCATTCCAAATTCGAAACTGATCTTTGAGAAAATTAAAGGAAACTATGGATTTAAGATTACATTATCATTAATCAGGTCCTAACTAATTTTATTCAAAAATCAGGTGTTAATTATATTTATATTATATAAAAAATACATTTTAATATTATTAAAATTATATTATAAAACAAGGTATGCTGAGTAATTAACCTGGATTTGTAGGTTCATTAACTGATTTCAAAAACTTAAAAACGTGCAGAGAGAACGAAATCCAGTTTACAATCTTCAGTATATTCGTGAAACCTCGTGATAATTCCAGTGGGTTCATTGGGAATTGTATGGTGGGTTTATTGAGATCTTCAATGGTTTTGAATGTGAATTTGAAATGGACTCACGCTCAAACTCCATTTGTGTTCCAGTTTTCTCTTCTTCTTATACTAGTTTTCTGTTGACAATCAAGAGCACTGTCTCAGGGACGAAGGAATAACAAAATTATTGATTGATCATATGTGTTGGCCAAGATTTGTGGAGGAGGTTAAGGTGGTCATGTTGGTGGTGGAGTTTGACAACTTGGGCGGTGGTAGGAGTCTTCAAAGGAGGCGTGCCACGACTTGCAGCTACGAGCAACGTATCTTTTATGTGGTGGCGATGATGCAATGATGTCGGTGGTGGTGGTGGTGGTGGTTAGGATTTGTTGAAAGTATTGGTGGTGTGCATTTGGTTGACGTTGTTGGGAGTGGTGGTAGTGCCAAAGTAGTAGTAGCGATGAAAATCGAGTATGACCAAATCTATCTTCATTATGACTATTTGTGATCAGATCTATGATAATTGTGACTATATGTGACTTGATTACATACAATCACAAATTAAATTGATATGGTTATAGACAATCATACTAAAGATGAAGTTGCTCATAACTAGTTACAGATAATACAAGTTCGTGAATGTAGTAAAGTTGGAGGTAAAGGTAGTAATGATTAGTGGTGGATTGTGGTATTGATCTGCGGTGTTGAAGATTTGTTTGTGGTGACTTTTTGAAATCAAGTATGTGTTTATTGTGAAAATTGTGATCAATTCTGTATTAATTATGACAAATTTGACTTGATCACATACCGTCGCATTTAAAATTGACTTGGTCAGAGACACTTACATTAAATACAAATTCGGTCACAGTTAGCACGTTGAATACGAACTTGGTCACAATTAGTCACGAATAATACATGTCAAAGACTTGATTATATATGGTGACTTGAAATTTTTTTTGGATGGGTGTGGTAGGGGCGGAGATGGGGTAGGATATGATGTTTCGCGAGGTGAGTTGTAATCTCCAATTTTTTATTTTTGGAGGATGGAGATAATGTTGGGAATCTAGTTAATCATGCGCAGTGGAAATAAAATTCGATTTCGATTCTCACCAAGGATCTCTTTGTGTTTAGATAGAAATTGTACCTTTCATTGATTTTACGAACTCTTTTGTAATTCTTGCTTTAATTCTGCAAACTCCTTTACTATTCTTTCGTTCCAGCAACCTTAATCTGCCATCTGCAGTTGTCCAATTGTCCAGTCTTCAAAGGTGATCCACACAGAGAACAAGATTTTAGGATTAATGTTTTCTTCTTGTGCTAGTAAAAGGCATAATGAAAATCACTACTAATTGAAAACCCTAATCACTTATTTGTATAAGCTTAAATGGGCTTGGATCGACCCGGTCCAATATTTAATTAAATTCGATCCGTGAATTAATTAATTCAATTAATTAATTCGGACATATGAATAAGCAACCCAATTAATTAATTTGTCAAACACTTGTTAAATTAATTAATTGATAAATCACAATCTTTCAGTTTTCCTTTTGTGTACAACCCATTATGTTCCCGATCACGATGCCTAATGGCGTGAAATACTATTTTGATATAATCAAAATTAATAAATTGAAACAAATTTTTAATTTGTCACCAATTCACACTCGCCGCCCTAAATTGACATTTAGCAATATGTCAAGGCAATACATGTGACGAAAAATGTCATGTGGTATGACAAAACCAAACTCGTTAGTTTATTATGAAACTATAATCACTTTTTCAATATGATCTGATCAATGACGAGATATGGAAGTGTGTCAATCTCAATTATCAATCATATATTTCACTCTACTATTAAATCAATATAAGTTGAAAACTCCTTTTCAACTTATGAGTACACATTGGCCAAAGATTTCTTTATCGACTTAATTGAATGAAATGTAGATCATAATCTCTTACTATCTAAAAGTGACGAATCCTCTATTGGTCATTCACAACTTTCATACGATTCTTGACATACCCGAATGATACCGTATTAGCGACCCTTAGTAGAGCAACATTCAATACCATCAAAGCACGACTGTCCTCATATAAAGCACTATGATGACCTCAAATCAAAAGATCAATCTCACTACCGAACGTTAAAGATTAATTACTGACACTCAGATAGTTATCCATATGGAATCTTTCGGCGGGTCAATATTTTGTTCCATAACAAAACATTCACGTATTTATTCAAGTGTCACTACACTTTAGCTTGTGAGATTAGCTACTTCCTTCACAAGTAAGAAATGCCACAAGTGATGGTCTATCTGTAATAACGATTTCCATATCTCGTCATTATTTACACCACGGATGATTTAAGACTCAATCATATATATTTTGTATCTCACAATCACAACTCCTTGTGACTAACAAATTACTAAAATTTGAATTTACGGACTCCATTATTTAATTCAATTGAATATTAATTAATTAAATAATAGATCTGTCATAAATCGCATCAACTATATATTAAAAGCGTTTATATCTAAAGTCGATTGGACCTAAGGCATAACACTTACAGGTAGGGGTGAGGTATGTGGTTTCGAGGGGTGGGATGTCTCCAGAAAGGATTTTCAAGTTTTGAAAAAATAATTATACGCAGGGTGGGGTGGGATAATTAATATCAATTAGTAATATATTATTAATTAGAATTAACACTTGAATTTTGAAATAATTTCACAAGTTTGTTAATTTTGAAATGTGATTTTTACATGTAGGAGTTATGTATTGTTTCCTTGATCTTTTCCGTACTAAACTTGAGCAAGTCTTTCGATAGGTTTTGAACTTTGGGCCTTGAAGATCTCAAAACATTATATAGTTCTGTCACAGGATAACAAAATGTACGTTTATCATTGGTGCTAATTTTTATTTGTAGTTCTTAATCTACATCTTAAATTTAAGAAATGAAAAAAAAAAAAAAAAAGTCATTTCTTTGCTGAAAAATTAAAGAACAAAAATTCGCCTTTCAAAAATGACTTTCACTTTTAACCATCTTACACCATCATCATTATCAACTTTTCGACCAGAAAAATCAATACATGTTTGGGGGAGGGATTTGTTAGAGTAATGGATGGCCTTTTCGGTTATGTTTTGAGATAATTCGTGCCTACTTATCAATATGACAATTACTAAACACGGAGTGTTAACGAAATGACAAATATAGTTTTTAATTTGGGAAAAAAAATAGAGTTTTTGAGTTTTACAAATTTGCATTAAGTAGTCTTTGTTCATTTTAATTTGGGAAAAAAATCATAAATTAGGTATTAAGTATCACCAAATCAATTTTCAAACCTTAAGTTTAAACATGCAAAAATCAGGTAATTATTTATTAATCAAAATTATTTTATTAATTAAATATAATACGGTCACAATTATATGATTAATGGACACATGTACATAATTATAGGTCACAAATTATTTATTAGTCACATATTATCAAATTAATTGGTCACAAATTATTTTGATATCACAAATCAAAAAATTTACAGGTCACAATTTATTTCATTGGTCACAAAAAAAAATATAAGTCACAATTTATTTATTGGTCACATATTTTCAAATTCGTTGATCACAAATTACTGAATTTTAAGGTACGGTTAAATAGTTGGTTTGGTCACAAATAATCTCATACACCAAACACTTCACACCCCATCCTCAATCCCAATCCACTACCAAACTTGGTCACATATCAACCACGTAGTTGGTCACAAACATTCTTTATCCGTGCTACCACCACCACCGTCGTTAGAACCACCAATGCCATTGATTGAGAGCACTGTGACACTATCCAAAACCACTGTCGCTAGAACAACAACCTACCAGATCCAGTCACAACCACCACATCACTAAAACCACACATCACCACCAACTCAACAGATCCAATCAATCGGGATCACTGCATCACCATACAAAATGGTCGCCACTAGAACCACATCCCACCAAATCCAATTACAACAACCACATCACCAAAACCACCGCCACTAGAACCACAACCACACATCACCACCACCTCAACAAATCCAATTGACTGAGAGCACTGCGGTACTATCCAAAATCGGATCCATCAACTATAGTCACAGCATCATCATTGCGCTTGCTACGAACCACCAACTCCATCAATGTTGCCGCAATCCACTAACCCCTTCTGCAGCTCCGATTGAGCACAACAACGCTGAACGGTAACATCGTCGCACACAAAGAGATAGAGAGGCAACTTTTCGCGAGCAATGCAATAGAAAGATGGCACCATCTCTAGATCGCGTAGCAGTAGATTGCAACGACATCGTCAACGGTGCTACTGATCGTTGAGGAGAGAGAGAGTGAGAAAGATAATGGAATAAAATGATTTAGGATTTTTTGGTGGGTGTTGAATTTGGAATTTAATTATTAATAATAAAATATTAATTGCTACCTGATTTTTGATTAAATATAGTTTTTACCTGATTTTTGAAGTATGATCTTTAAATACCTGCACTAGTGTAATTTTCCCTTTAATTTGTGTTAATTTTTCTTTTATTTGTAAGATGGACTAAAAGTGGGTCATGATGGAGCCAAGCGGAACAAAATTGAAAGAATAAAATCTCAATGACGGACTCAATTACTAAAAAGTTAAATGCCAACAGAAAAACCTGTCGAAAATAAAATGACTTATTCGGGGATAATATTATAAACCAAAAAAAAAAAAAGGATATTGCTCTCTTCACACTTTCTGTAAATGTGCGAGAGATCAATAGAATCTTGAAAACAAAATTACTGAGATAAGTTAGGATTTATTTTGTGTGTGTGTGTGTTTAGATGCGTTTGTAAAAGCACTCTCTTTCAACAATAGTAGCATACAAATTCTGCAACTACTTTATGCAGACGCTGATTGAATTTTAGGCATGATAAGTTGAATTGCCTCTGAAGAAATCACATGTAAATTCCTTTTTCTTGGCTATAAAAAGATAAAGCGATCGGCAATCAAATTATCATCGGTGGATGTCAATAAATATCAGCAATAATATTATTATCAATAATTGTCGATGTAGAACCTTGGTGATCATTGGGTGTATCTTTAGGAAATTACATTCGAATGACCAACATATAATTATTTCAATAATTGAATTTGATAGTATTATTGTGACAAATTTCAGCCATTGATTATTTGTTCTGTAGTGTATATATAATCTATTATTATAACGGACTTTTGCCTCAAATTCTCAGGCTGGTCGAACGGCATCTAGATTTGTGCATCAATTGTCAGAAATCTAATAGCTACAATGGGCCATGGGTCAATCACTTATAAATAGGGCCACTTGATCTAATTTCGACTTAATTGGTACGCACTACTTAAACAAGATTTAGCTCCCAATTGTTCCTAGTGGTGGGCGTGGATTGGGTTGGGTCGGTTTTTGCCCCAACTCAAACCCAATCCAATATGATTAATTTGATCTAAAGTCAAATCAATCCAACCCAAATAAATGTTGAAATCCAACCCAATCAAGTATCGGTCGGGTTGTGTTGGGTTCGGTTGGTCGCGTTGGACAAATTATAATTTATTATCATATAATCAAACAAAAAGAAGAGCGAACAAAAAACTAAAAAACGTAAAATGCATAGAACATTTCATTTAGGCTTTAGCAATATAAAGTATCAGGTGAAAAGAATACAGAAGGCAGGAAACTTGAAAAACAGAGAAGCGGACATTAAATTAGAAAAAACAAAAAAGGAAGGTTTATTTTCATTTAATCAAAATCATCTGATATTCTTTGAGTGGTTGCGTGCATAGTGCCTTGCATCGCTCTTCAAGTTCCTGCTTCGAATCTACAGGCTCATCGTCAGACCTAGATTAACAAAACAAGTTTGCACAACAGACAATGATACTTATTAAATTGATGTCAAACCAAAAAGTAAGACAGATGGTTTTGCTGGTAGCCAAATTTTTATTTTTTTCGAATTTAACTTCTTAGTTATTGTTTATCTCAAATCTTTAATAATTTTAGACAATAACAAGCAAATTATGCTTCACAAGCTTATTTGAATTGTGAGAAATCGATTTATTCAGAAGTTAGGTCAAGCCTCTATATAAAAGCTTAAAATTTATTTTTTTCTTCAACATTTATGTCCATAGTTCATATAACCATTCTACAAGATACTTTTGCAAACCAGTACAAAGCTTAATTATCCTAAGAGATAGAGATTATGGGAAGATCCAATCGAAGTCTTGAGTTATACATTGTGATTTGAGAAATTCGATATAAAAATTTGTCTATTAAAATTATAATGGGATTCTTATTATAATTTTATGAAACTCTAAACTTTAAAAATAGCGATTTTATGTTTAGGCAATTTATTTCTCTTTCCTTTTTTCTTTTTTTAAAATAGGTGGGTTGCGTCGATTTTTATGAGTTAACCTAGAACTCGACTCAACCTGACCCACCTAAACAATAAAAAAACTGAACCCACTTAAAAACAACAAAAAAATCTACCCAACCTTGGGTCGGTTTGGGTGGTTTGAGCGAGTTCGGTCGTGTTTTGCCCACCTCTAATTGTTCCCCATTAAGGATCCGTTTAATTACAAAGATAAAATTTGGGTGGAAAGAAAACGAATTTTAGGGAATTGAATTGCCTGTAAATTATTTTCCTGGAAATTGTAAATTATTGTGTTTGATTGGTATAATTTTCTACGTGGAAATTGTTGAAATAAAAGTGTTTTTTTACATGAAATTGTCAATTAAAGGAAAATATTTTTTTACGATAATTTTTAGAATTTGTTTCCATTACAAAAAAAAAAGGGCGTCAATAGTAGAAAAAAAAAAGTCCCAAGAAAATCAAGAATTTAATTTCCATGGAAAATAAAGACTATCAAACACCATAAAAAGTGGAAGTTGGAAAATGATTTCTATTTTCCATGAAATTTAACCTCTATCAAACATGGCATAAATTTCATTTCATTTTTCTCTCTCCTATTTTTAATCATATAATCTTTAATAAAATAATATTACACGTAAATCGAAAATTTCTTCATCTTTTTTTTACCACTCATTTAAAAAAAAAAATTATTCCACCTATTTTCATTTCAAAAAATGGGAGTCAAACGGGGGCTTAAATTTATTTTTATTCGTTATAATTAGACGAAAGTTTGAATATACTTTTTTAGTTTTTTTAATACCTTCTATGACCACGTTTAGTGACAAAACCAAACATTCTTCAAAATGAAATCAAATATCTGGTTACAATTTTTTTTCAACCAACATAACATTAATAAAAATATTAAAATATATTATTGCAAACGTTGTTATTCATTTTCATACTTTGTAAACATCACATAATTATATCATTATTATTATCATCAAATACATGGTTCTACTTCTAAATATATAATTAAATTATCATTCAATTATCGATATCTAATCCAACCAATCCATATTCGTCACTCGATGTACACTTGTTTTATGTACTTTCTTAAATTTTTAACAAGCAATGTGTGCTCTCTTTTACTTTCCATTGATTTTACAAAAGGCTAATTTAGCAAATTTTAAAATATAAAATTAGATATTAATAATTACTAAGCTTTTAGCATACATTAATGAAATTAATATGAGAAGTACCATTTTTTAATTATATTATATCTACTATATGTAATTTTTTTACAGAAATATTTATTTCTTGTTTCAATAGAAGTTCAAAACACTAAGAACTTCTCAAATGCTAATGAGAATTGGTGGATTCAAGAATATTGATGAATTAGGGCAACTGTTGATCATCGACCATCGAAAACCATAATAACCAGATTGTTTATTAATATATAATTAAATAATATTAAAAACTCTTCAATCAATATATAAATGCCCTTTCAAAACTCGTAGTTGTCACAGGTAATAACAAAGCCAACGTGATGAACCCATAAAATAATGGAAAATAACAAGAATTTCTTGTTTCAACCAACTTCTATTGGGGTAAAAAAAAAGTTGTCCCTTCTCATATGTATAAAAAACTTGTCCATTGAGATTTGAATAATATTAGCTCTTCACTGGTGAAGTCCAAATGATAAAATTGAACAATACGTAGCAATTTAGCCATATCGAAGGTGGCAAATGAGGCTCTTGGACAAGTAAGTGATGTCAACAATCTAAAGAACGACAAGTAACCCTTTCTTAGGCAAAAAATATATATATATATAAAATGTCCAAACATCTTGAGTCACCAGCGGATTAGAAAAGGCCAACCGACCCATATCATCCACTGTTAGATATACTATCCAATTCACATAAATCTAGAAAGCCATCAATTACAACTCAATTTATAAAACATAAACAAAATGTAACAATGAATCAAGGGCAAAAGGAATTCCAATAAAATCAAAGAAACTTGGTTTGTAGAAGAGAGAGAGAGGCCAAAATCAGTGGCTTTGAGGGAAGTTTCTTCATCGGGACTTCTTAAACAAGAAATTCTCAGGCTTAAGGTCTCTATGCTTCCTCTTCTAGCCTAAAGGCAAAAGAATATACTACCGACGGAGCCCGCACAAGCTTTTGTTGGGGCTCGCTGAGTGCTGGATATGCCGGTGAATGTGGATGGCATAAAAAGAATTGCCACATAAAACAAAATAGAGTTTGTACAAATATTCATCTCCATGCGACTTAAGAGATGCTCTTTCTAGTTAACGTGATACATTTTAAGAATGCATGTCTTCAAAACTATTGCAGAAGCAGATTTTCTAATGAAAATTGTTTACCGTTACTGAGAATTTCTTTATGCCTTTTATCAAACACACGAGTAATAATGAAATGAGAATACGCTAAATACTGTTGTTCTGATTGTGATTTTAGTATGCAGCGGAAATAAGGATAGATTCTATCAAGATCGGATCAGTTCAGTAATAAGAACAGAACAAAGTATACTTTGAGAGAAACTTTTTTTTTTATATATGAATTATTTGATTTGAGTACATGACAAACCTATTTATAGGATAGCATAAGACTACTAAGAGTCACACAATTAAGAAGACTAATAATGACTAATAATGATGGTGAATGCATCCACTAATAATGACTAATAATGATGGTGAATGCATCCATCTCTTCATCTTCCTCTCCAACACTCTTCATCTTCCTCTTTAACACTCTTCATATTTCATCATGTGGAGAAAACCAAAAGTCTTCAATAATCAACATTCTCCTCCTTGAAGCTTTTGGGTAAAACTCCAATCTTCAATCTTAAGTCTTCAAACCTGGATTTGGGCAATGCTTTAGTGAAGATATCTGCAATTTGAGATTCACCTGGACAATATTGGAGATGAACTTCTCCTTCTTTCTCAGCTTGTCTGATAGCATGGAACTTCACTTTAATATGCTTGGTTCTTCCATGATCAACTGCATTCTTTGCAACAGCAATGGCTGATTGATTATCCACCATGATAGTTGTAGGATCATCTTGACTTTTCGCAAGATCATTAAGAATTTTCCTCAACCAAACGGCATGATTTACAGCTGATGATGCTGCAATATATTCAGCTTCTGCTGTGGATTGTGCCACTACTTCTTGCTTCTTTGAATTCCAACAGAATGCTCCCGAACCAAGTGTAAATAGATAACCACTCGTGCTCTTCATATCATCCACGGAACCTGCCCAATCACTATCTGAATATCCAATCAAATTTGAGCCAACTCCTCCAACAAAATAGATGCCATGATTTATTGTTCCTTTGATATACCTAAGGACCCTTTTGGCAACTCCAAAATGTGTTTGTGATGGCTTACTCATGAATCTAGAAAGTAAGCTTGCCGCAAACATCAAATCTGGTCTTGTTGCTGTCAAGTACAGTAAACTTCCAACAAGACTCCTATATTCCTTCTCATTGATTGGCTGGTCTCCATCTTCTTTGGATAATTTTGTGTTCAACGCAACTGGTGTATCAACTGGTTTACACTGCTGCATCTTGAACCTCTTCAAGATATCACTTGCATATTTCTTTTGTGAAATGAAAATACCATTTTCTGTTTGCTCAACCTCAATGCCCAAAAAATACTTCATCTCTCCAAGATTTGTCATCTCAAATTCTTCCTTCAATTTATCAGCAAACAAATCAATTTGCTTTTTACTGTTTCCTGTGATGAGTAAATCATCCACATACATGGATAGAATCAAGATATCAGAATTGTCATCACTCTTCACATAAAGAGTATGTTCATTTTCACTCCTCCTGAATCCTTTAGCGCATAGATAACCATCTATTTTGCTGTACCAAGCTCTTGGCGCCTGTTTCAAACCATACAAGGCCTTTTTCAGCTTGCATACATGATCAGGATAGATTCTAGACTGGAAACCTTCAGGTTGTTCAACAAAAACATCCTCCTCCAGTTCACCATTGAGAAATGCGGATTTTATATCCAACTGATGTATCTTCCACTTCTTTTGTGCTGCTAGTGCAATCAATAATCTGATGGTGTCAAACCTTGCAACCGGTGCAAAGGTCTCAAAATAATCAACACCACTTTCTTGTGCAAATCCTCTAGCAACTAACCTTGCTTTGTATTTGTTCACTGTGCCATTTGGATTCATTTTTGCCTTGTAAATCCACTTCACTCCAATCACTTTTCTTTCATCAGGACGAGGTACCAATTCCCAAGTCTGATTTTTATGAATCATCTCCATTTCAGTTTCCATTGCATCAACCCATTCAGAATGTTGTTGTGCCTCTTCATAATTGCTGGGTTCAACCACTGCCATATTACACCTCTGATAAATCTCATTCAAAGATCTGGTTCCTCTAGGAGCCGAACTAGATCTTGAAGATTCAGAATTTTCTGCAGTAGGTGCGATAGATTCTATCTCGGAAGACTGAACTTCTGGTGTTGGAGTTGAAGTTTCCACTGGAATAGGAGGAAAAACTGCTACCTGTTGCTGTGTATTGGTTTCATTAAAATTCCACTTAGAACTTTCATCAAATTTTACATAACGGGATATCACAACTTTTCCAGTTTCTGGAAGATAGATTTTATAGCCCTTTGTCTGTGAACTATAGCCAATAAAGATCCCCTTCACAGCCTTTTGCTCCAACTTGCTTCTTTTCTGATCTGGGACATGAACATAGCACAAAGACCCAAAAACTTTCAGATGCTTGGCTGTAGGTTTCATTCCACACCATGCCTGCTTGGCCGTAGGTTTCATTCCACACCATGCCTCAATAGATGTCATATTTTTCACAGCTTTTGTAGACAACCTATTTTGCAAATAAACGGAAGTATAAACTGTTTCTGCCCAAAACGAATTTGGAAGTCCCTTCTCAGCTAGCATACATCTGGCCATCTCCATGACAGATCTATTTTTCCTTTCTGCCACTCCATTATGTTGCGGAGTGTAGGGAATGGTAAGCTGCCGATGAACTTCATAATCCTCACAGAATTGATTGAAGTTGGTAGATGTATACTCCTTGCCATTATCCGATCTCAAGGTCTGAATTTTACATCCAGATTGTGCCTCTACCATATTCTTGAATTTTTTGAACACATTGAACACATCTAACTTGTTTCTCATGAAGTACACCCAACACATTCTTGTAAAGTCATCAATGAATAACACAAAATACAAATTATGACTCAAAGATGGAGTTTTCATGGGACCACAAATATCAGTATGCACAAGCTGCAATTTTCCAGATGCCCTCCATGCACCATCATTAGAAAATGACTCTCTATGCATTTTCCCCAAACTACAGCTCTCACATACTCCTCCAGATTCATGAATTTTAGGCAAATCTCTCACCATGCCATGAGAATGCACATATGACAAAGACTTGTAATTATAATGACCATATCTTCTATGCCACAAATCAGATTCATCCACATCAACTCTAGACATATTTGCAAGTAAGCTATGCCACTGAATGCTAAAACTTCTATTATGTATAGGCAAACTAGCAATTTCAACATCATGAGGATCATAGATTTTGCATTTCATATCTCGAAAATGCACAACATATTTCTTTTCAAGCATTTGACCCACACTTAGTAAATTTGAATCCAAGCCAGGCACTAAAAGTACTTCATCAATATATTTTGTACCTTTCTTTGTTTGGATAGCAATGGTACCCTTACCTTTGGCTGGTAGGACTCCTCCGCTTCCAATTTTCATCGTGGCCTTCACATTTGTGTCTAAATTGCGAAAAATCTGCTCCATATTGGTCATATGATTGGTGCAACCACTGTCTACAAACCATGTTTCCTTGCTACTCAATTCAGCTCCATGAACAGCTACAAACAAATGGTTTTCACCATTCCTTTCATGTGCAAATGCTGCTTGCTGATTTTGATTTCTTTGTTGATATTGTAGCTGATTTAGATTCTGATTTTTGGCTCTACAAAACTTTTCAATATGGCCCACTTGCTTGCAAAATTTGCATTACTTTGTCTTCCAACACTTCTTCTCAAGATGGTTGGTTTTTCCACAATGAATACAAGGAGAAAATGAGTCTCCTTTGCCTTTCTTCTTCCCTTCTTGGTGTTGTTTTCCTCCACCTTCACTTGAACTTTACGGTTTAAACTTTGCCGCAAGAGCTCCTTCAATAGTTACCTCAGATCTTGACGTTAACATTTGCTCATAGGCTAACAAAGCACCTGTAAGTTCAGTTAAAGAAAGACTTGACAAATCCTTTGTATGCTCTATAGCCGTGGTAACAGCATCAAACTTTTCGGGTAAGGTAATCAACATTTTTTGCACCACTGTTTTGTCTGGTACGTCCTCTCCATTCAATTTAAGCTGATTCACCACATTAGCCACTCTAGAAGAGTAGTCCTTTACGGATTTAGCATCCTTCATCCTTAGATTTTCAAACTCTCTGCTCAAAGTTTGCAATCTTACTGCTCTCACTTGCTCAGACCCTTTGTACTCTTCTTGTAATTTATCCCAAGCCTCTTTTGCTGTTGTAACAGCCACAATCTTGGGAAAAATTATCTCAGTGACAGAAGAGTGCAAGAAGGTAAGAGCCTTCATATTTTTTATTCTACGATCATTCTCTTGCCTCATTTCATTCACAGTAGGGTCTGCATCCAACTCCTGTGGAGTATAACCTTCTTCAACAATCTCCCATAGATCATGGGCCATCAAGAAAGCCCTCATTCTGACAGACCAATACTCATAGTTTTCGCCTCCAAACATCATGGGGATAGGCATTGAAGTTAGAGTAGAATTTGCCATTTTTCCTCTTTCTCACAGGCCTTTAAGATCAGGAGAGCTCTGATACCAAATGTTGTTTTGATTGTGATTTTAGTATGCAGCGGAAATAAGGATAGATTCTATCAAGACCGGATCAGTTCAGTAATAAGAACAGAACAAAGTATACTTTGAGAGAAACTTTTTTTTTTATATATGAATTATTTGATTTGAGTACATGACAAACCTATTTATAGGATAGCATAAGACTACTAAGAGTCACACAATTAAGAAGACTAATAATGACTAATAATGATGGTGAATGCATCCACTAATAATGACTAATAATGATGGTGAATGCGGATCTTCATCTTCCTCTCCAACACTCTTCATCTTCCTCTCTAACACTCTTCATATTTCATCATGTGGAGAAAACCAAAAGTCTTCAATAATCAACAAATACAAATAATACTAAAAAGAAACGAAACAAAAGATACCTTTGTACAGTGATAATTTGTACTTGGAAGTTGGAAACCTTAACCTTAGGCTGCATAGTTTCCTAATCCGAATGAAAAACCACTGCATAGGATTAGGAGTCTCGTATTTCTCAGAAGAAGCTGCAGGTAATGGTAGCTCTAAAGGCAAATGCCGGTAAAATGCATCAACTGTTGTTTTAACACCATCTTCATTCTCAATAAATATTGCCATTTCCATTGCTCGCGATTTCACCTAGAAGAGCACGTCATATCAAAATATTATATTAGCTACTGGGTAGAATTTATCGATCAATGATCTCATTTGTAGTGAAAACATACAGGGAATGCAGCGCATGCTTGGTATGCAGTACCGAACTGGAATGAACATTATAATAGACAAAATTTTAGTAATGCCTATTATTGTACAGTTCAACCTACCAAACAAGCCATCAAGGTAAATAGTCCCTATTCTTCCTTTAGTCGGTATTTTTTCATCCGATGTCAAAATGTCTGCTGTAGTCATTCTTTCTGGTGTGACTACTAACTCTAGGATTTTTAGAGTACAATGAGTGAATGGAAAGTAGTGCTTGCTTCAACACTAAAGTTATCTTTTGTTGATATGCTTTAACCTACGTGCCCAAATTCATGTTACTTCTATGATTTGTCTAGAACAAAAGTAAAAATCCTCTCCCCCGCCCCGAAGGTAAAAAAAGATTAAAAAATAGTTAAGAAGGCATCCACCTAACATGACACACAAGCAAAGAGCTAGTGAAAGATGGAGAGAGAGTAAAATGATGAGAATTAAGAGGCGCATTAATAGATGTACTGAAACGATGCAAAGAACGCCAAAAAATTTGTTGGGCACTGTAACTCTGTACGATGTATTTGAAATAAGTGAAAGTATTCATTTTAAACATGACATTGTAGTTGAAATTGTCTTGAGAAAATGGAATGACTCTTTTATTTTGTCTATTAAAAAATTCAGCGCCAACTCTTGTTGTTGACAGCATTTCGTTTAGGACTTCAAAGGGGAACAATTTTCAGTGGGAACAGGTTCTAAACTAGAGTTTCTAAATTGCAATGCTGAAACTAATCCATTGTTTGCATATTTGTCCCAAAAAATTCATAACAAAAGACAATTGGAGAGGCACGCTTATCTTTTGCTGGAGCATAAATCTTATAGCATATGAAAGAGCTTCAATGCTGAGCTGGGACATGGGAATTGGAACAGGTCCAGTCCTTTCTGATAAACTGTCATCCCAGAAAATTTGATCTCCGAAGAAGGAGAAATACTTCCATGGGTAGTCACACCATGTGGTGGTGCGATCGCCCTATAAGGAAGCGCCTGTTGACGGAAATTCGACTAATGCAGTCAAAAGAATAAATAAAATAAGCAGAAAAATAGAAAACAGTAGATGAAGCGAGGTATGCCAAAGCAAATCTCCTTAAGACAGATTTCGTCCCCAATGAAGTGCAAACGGGATTATAGACGTCTGTCTCCCAAGATACAACGCTTCTTCCAAAGTCAATACTACACAATACCAACATTGTCGGTCGAACCAATGAATGATCGTACTTGAACGAAATAACCACGAAAATATAAAAGAATTTTTAGAGCAGAATATGGAGAGAGAAGAATTTAAAAATCAATTGAATTTGTAATTGATTTTTTGTTTTTTTTTTTAAACGAATCTGGGGTTCTCTATTTATAGAGATTGAAGTGTCTCATGGAACAGGTGTGTGAAATTTCAGGAACTGGTGCACCATTTGGTCTGATTCGTCTTAACCATTGGATCGCACTATTTTCATGATCTGACGGCCCAGATTGAACTATGAAGTGAAGTGTCCATTCATCATGCCTATTCACCAATTTCTGAACAGACACAGCCATGCGGATGCCACGCGTACATCTAACCGCTACGCAGGACAAAGGGACGCGTGCGCCACCTAAAATGCCTACTCACCTAACCTTGCGCTGCCACGCCATCGAATCACGAGTCCATTTTTGAAAACTATAAGGCTCCCCAATGTGTACTTTGTGACGTGCCGAGACCGGGACCGGATCCGGGGAGCGGCGCGAGTGGTGCTTCGCACCACTCTAGTGGTGACTTGCCTTTGGCTAGCTAAAGTTAGCCAAGTGGTAGATAACTTATTAAATTATATATTATTTACACAACCCACTATATAAATAAGATTATTTTCTTGTAAACTTTTGATGTGGGATTCCTTTCCATATATAAAATACTTAAAATGGGATTATCAACATATGGGCCTATATTGGAGACTTTTCTAATTCACCCAAATTAATTGCAATGGTCCACATCATTAAATATTACATTTAATGTTTTAACCCAATTAAATTCAATTAATTCCAACAGCGCTATCTCATCTGGGTGGCAGCTCGGCATTGGGCGGTCATGGTGCGACCGCCCATGGAAGTATTTGTTGGAGGAATTTTGTGAATAGTGACGCCAAAGCAAGTATAATGATGGTTTGTAAATCCGTGCCGAAAATTGGATAGAGTAATGGCAAAGAAACCACAAGCAAGAAGAAGAAGAAAGTAGGGACAAAGCCGAGGCAAGAGTTGGACTCTTTGTCCTTAAGCCGAATTTGTCCCGCAACGGTGCCTACGGGTTTTGGCAATCGACTCCCAAGATACAACGGCTACACTTGTGTTTGTAGCACTCCAAAACACAAGTACAACGAACCAAATTTAGGTTTATGTACTCCAAGGATGAAATGAAGGAAAATCAAAATAAACGAAATGATTTTGATTTTGGATAAAAGAGAGGATGAGAGATGTTTTGCATATCAAATTGTGAGGAATAGGACACCCAAAGGGTCCTATTTATAGACCATGAAAGGGTGTGGACGAAATGGTTGAGGTCAAACCATGCACCCTTTCCAAACAATGCACCTTTATGAAAAGGTGTCTATTCACCGGTCGCACGGTTTTACGACCTGATTTTCGTCCTTTTTCGTAATTTCTCATTCATCCGATATTGGTTTTCGAAATGCCAAAGCTCAAGTCGATCCCCGTTTGTGCGCCCCGAAGCGGCGAAGTGGCAAATAATTTTGCCTAAACGGATTGAGTCGAACTTTCGAGTATTTGGCCGAAATCGATACGAAGTCACTTTAATTTCTCGATTTATTTAACCAATATCCAACAGTATTTCTCCCGAAGAAGGGCACTACAGTGGCTGGACACTGCATTAAAAAATGCAAAAGATGACATTATGCCAACCACATACTATTCTGCAAGATGCAGAAAATCTGGAATTAATCTGAAACGAAACATTTCACTCATTTGGTTCACATCTCCTATAGTCCAGTAACCATATGCAATCAACTGGACAGCCAACAACAAACTAAGCCTTGTTTCTGATTAATTTGGGATGTTAACAACCATTTGCAAATAACGAAATTCCAAGAAATGACATTTTATGTTTGAAGATCTGATTTTCCTTAACCACTGGTTTTTTTGAAACAGTATTAGTATCTAATATTTTTATAAGGTATACCTTTCCTTTTCTTTGTATAGGCTAGATTATGGTAATTCTTAACGGGACGAATTGGATCATGGTAGCTAGCATAATTTTCCTATTCTTTTTATTTATTTATTTTCATTTGTAACATTATAAACAGGGTCTTTTCCTTTATTATTGAGAGAATAAGGCCCTGTTTGGCACCCATTCTTATCAAAATGCATTTTTCTCTCTCTTCTTTTCAACCACACATTCTTTATTAAAATAATATTACACGTAAATCAAAAACTTTTTCTTATTTTTCAATCACACATTTCTTATCAATTTACTATTCAAAAATACATTTTCACATAAAAATTCCTACCAAACACCCTCTAAAAGAGCTATACAAACAGTTTGAATGTTATTTCAGTTTTCAAAAATTAAAGATATAATTATATAAGTATAATATTTAGATAGGAAAAAAAGAAAGGCACAATTTTCAAAGATGAATTCAATATCATATATTGAAAAAAACCACAAACAAGTGGCTGTAGTTTAGTGATTAGAATTCCACGTTGTGGCCGTGGAGACCTGGGCTCGAATCCCAGCAGCCACACATTTTTCAAATTAATTCCCTAATATATAATAAAATTAATCACCTTTTTAAGGTATTCCCAAATTTCCTAATATAATAAAATTAATCCTGTGTTAAATGTTTGACGATTGATAAATCATATATTTCTTGTCAAAAATCAAAATTAAACGATCCTTTAAAAGTAGTTTGTTATTTTGCATATTTTTTGACAAAATTTTGATGGAAAATAGAATTATGATTCATGATCTCACATACTAATTCATAAAGTATCAGAAAATATTAACAAATTAAAGTTGTCTTTAATTAATTAAGAATTCATGTTAAAAATATAAGTTGATTGTCTTACACAATTTAAAATAAATATATAAACATATTGCACATGACAGTACTAATATTTATTCAAGCATCCCAATTTTATAAGAGAATTTGATTGTTGTCTTAAGTCTCAAATTGATTGCTAATAAATAGCATTACTCTATCTACCAAATACATAAGATGGTCCAATAAAAAAAAAAAAAAAAAAAAAAAACTTAAGTGATTTCTCATTAATTTATTTGTCAAAGATCCATGTATTAGAAAGAAATGTGAATTTACGCAAGGAAAGATAGGCTTTTTTGGTATCACTATCACATATTTCTTTAGAGGCCACAAACATATATCGAATGTAGCCAACGGAAAATGATAAGTGGAAATTTCACCACATACATTAAAGTTATAAAAAATTCAATTTTCATTTCAAAGTTTTTTAATCCAGAAATACTTCAATATGTGAAGTATAAATGATAAATACAAAATATCCTCAATCCCATAATTAATATATCTGAAAGCTAAAGTCATTCCTCCAAACAAGCCATATTACCGTCCCCAATTATCGCCCAATAGCCCCCAACTACAGTTTCTTCATTATAACATTAAATCTAAAAATTTCAGGCTTGAAATCTAGAAAATCTTCGATCCACTCCAGAGATCACTCTTATTCATATCTCAATTGCATTTCGTACATATTTTATGTCCAAAAATCCTCTATGCGAACTACAATTTCAGAATTTTGGGGTTTGTTCTTCCGTATATAAACCTTAATAGAGAATGTGGCAAACTCTCTTCCCCCAGAACGCGGTGAATGAGACTAATAAATATATAAAGCCCGAGTATCATTGAGCTGGATAGCTTGAAGGTGACTGATGATGTATGTTGACATTACTTTGAAGGAACCTTGACATTCCTCCTTGCATTTCAATTTATCCGCTCTAGCTTTGTTGATATGTGGAGTTAATAATCCTGTGTGGGCCAAAAACAGTGGTGGTCACTAAACTTCTTGCCAATTTGATGTTTCTCACTAAGTGTCCGTTTGGCCCCCGTAAAAACTCATGAAATTATTTTTCTTTTCATTTTTCAACTCTCCTTCTTTGACACAAGTGGGGCCATGTCTGCCACTTTTCTCATTCATTGACAGTAGTTTATTTCAGTCAAATGGTCCATCGAGATTGCTGGACAAAACACCTTCTAACATCAATGACAGAAGACAAAATTACCTCTCATTTAATCACGCTTATCCACATTTCCATTGATTAGTGGTTGGGAGGGTATTATCATCATTTAGGCATATAAAGTGAAGTGTACCCTCTATTATTAATGCAAATTTTTCCTTTTCATAGTACACGTGCGTTCTGAACAACTTGACAGGAGTGGACCCAGACTTTTAGAGCCGTGGGGTCAAAAATTAAAATATAGTTTTTTTTTTTAAAAAAACAACATAATATTAATGAAAATAACTTAAAAACGTCGTATAATTACATCATTATCAATATTATTAAATAAATTTTGCTATTTGTATAGTTTTGTTTATCAATTCATTGATAAATGCTAAGCCGATAGTGAGTAAAACAAATTGAATGTGGAACGTAAATAAATTGAAATAAAATCCAAGTTTAATCCAATAAGTAAATGAAATTCAAATTAAAATCAAATATAATATCAAAAGTAATTCAAATTGTATTTAATTCATAACGATCCTAAAATTTTTGACATCATATTCTCTATAAAATTTTCTAATAAAATGATATAAATTATATTGAAAATTTTATCGTGCAAAAATAATAAACTCTAATGAAATTATTGAATTTTTTAAAAAGAAAAGACGAGTTAGACGTCATTTTTTAGATGTACGTTTGAGGCATATTTAACTATTTTCAATATCCGTTTGGACCATTCAATATGACAAAGATGTAGTTTTCAAAATGAGCTTTTACATGACATAGATGATTTGTGGATTCGGATAGCATACGATCGCCTATGAATTTTAAAAGTTAACATATTATCGAAATTCTCGAAATACCAGTTTCAAATGATATATTTTGACACGTCGTAAACGGTTGACCATTTCGAACGCTTTTAGTGAGCGAAAAACTAAGCCATGAACACTTCAAAATTGTATTAAAAATGCAATATTTCAACTTTATTTGACATCCCGTAATGAATGCATCAAAGTAGGTCGTAAAGGGATCAAAACATCTATTTAAAAAAAAAAAAAAAGGAAAAGATGAAGGCAAAAAATTTATGGGGTCATTTGATCTACTAACACCTTTGGTTAGCACCGTAGTTTCAGAAGTAATTGTTGGGTCATTTGATAATTAAAAAAATTCAAAAGAAGTAATTGAATTCTGGCAAAAAGTACGAACGATGATGGCTAGCGATTTCTGCGATTGCAAAAGACTTACTAACACCCCCGACTAGCATTATAGCTTCGAAATCTGCTTTTAATGTAGGTAAGAGAGTTCTGTCTGAAGTCAGGAATTGATTGAAAGAAAATATTTTGTGAGCATTAATGTGCCTGAAGACTAGCAAGACGCTCATTTTCGATTACAAGATAAATATGCCAAAATTTCATGTTTTCAAGTAAGTGATATTTAATTTAATAATATTAACTAAAATTTATTAATTTATAATTTTTTTTTACATAGTACACATAATAAGTTGTTCGTGTATAATTTTTAACTCCATCTACTCAAAATTTAAATAGCCAATCCTAAGACTGTATAAAGGAGGAGGGTATTATCGTTTATAAAAAAATTCAACGAGCATGCAAGCTAAAGCTCGATTCGATCCACGAGCCGTAAGCTCGGTTCAGCTCGAGACGAGCACGAGCCGAACTCGTGGACAATAGTGCAATCTCGACCCGTTGCCACCACTAGGTGCTCTAGATGTAAACCTCTTATGTAAAAAGAGGTTCAGATTTGAGAGATTATATGTGAAATATGAAGAGAACAAAGTTATATCTTTGAAAGTCCAAACTTTATTCCGATAAAAAAAAGTTTTAACTTACATTACTTTAAAACGACACAACGTGTGAGTTTTTTAATTGAAGAAAATGAGTAAGAACCGTTGGATGAAAAGTCTCTTATCATTAGCATCAATCAATCATATATATTTAATGTTAATACCATTTTATTGTCCAAAATCTGACACATAAGGCATAGACTTGGTCTGTTTGATTGGGTGGGGGCGCTGGTTGTAGTTTATTGTCACATTAATCACTCATTGAAGATTGTATGAAAGGAGCTTCCACCAGGCCACTATTAGCCTCGCCTCGTTCATAGAATTTGATTCTCTATATGGGGTCAACTCTGCAACTGCGTTCGGCCTTCCATGAGGGTTCGACCTTCTCATGGGGTTCGGCCAAAATTGTCAGTTGGACAGAACGTTGTGAAGTGTCGGCCCACATTCGCTTCCTGTGTGGCTACCATGAGATTATATTTGAAGCTTCATTGAAAGAAAATCAACATGAAACTTAAATGATGCAAAATGCAAGAGGAAGGTCAAAGCAGACTTGGAATTCTTCATGGACCTTTCTTCTGCCAGTGTCCGTCTAATCATGTGAAGTATCTCCTAGTACGTTTGATTTTGGTTAGATATGTTCATAGTTGAGTTCGACTGGGTGATGAAATCAAGTCATATTATTATGATAATTAAGGGCAAAGTTAAATTTTGGAAGATAAATAAAAATTTGTGTAAAGTCAAACGATGCAAGTAAAGGAAGGTCTCCAAAGTCTTATTCAAAGAGTCTTGTACCAACTGTTGTAAAAAATCAAGCTAATGACTTCGAACAATCTGGAAGCAACCTAATTTTTTAAACTGTCATTTTTATTTTCAAAATTTTAGATTAGGAGCAATTTGGAATCAAGTCATTAAAATCAGTTAGCCTAAGTTCTCCCATGATTTCTCATTTTCCTGTGTGCTACTAGTCGTTTTTATAACTAAATTATGTTTTCATATCTCTTTTATGGTGTATTGGTTATAGCTAGAAGACCAAATTGTAAGTATTATGCCCTAAATCCAATCAACCTTGGACATAAATATTTTTGATATATAATTAATGCAATTTAACGGCAGATCTATTATTTAATTAATAGACAATTAAATAAATAATAGAGTCTGTAGATTCAAATTTTCGTAATTTGTTAATCGCAAGGAGTTGTGATTGTGAGATACAAACAGTTACATATGATGGAATCTTAAATCGTCCGTGCTCGTAAGTAATAACGAGATACGGATATCGTTATTACGGATAGACCATCACGTATGACATTTCTTACTTGTGAAGTAAGTAACCGATCTCACAACTTAAAGTGTGGTGACACTTAAATGAATATGTTGATGTTTTGTTATAGAACAAAACATTAGAGATCCACCGAGAGATTCCACATGGATAACTATCTGAGTGTCAGTGGTTAATCTCTAATGTTCGGTAGTGAGATTGGTCCTTTGACTTGAGGTCGTCATAGTATCTTATATGAGGACAGTCATGCTTTGACGGTGTTGGATGTTGCTCTGCAAGGGCCGCTAATATGACCTCGTTCGAGTACGTTAAGAATCGTATGAAGGTTGTGAATGACCAATAGAGGATTCGTCACTCTTAAATAGTATGAGATTATGATATGCGTTTCATTCAATTAAGTCGATAACGAAATCCTTGATCAAGGTGTACTCATAAGTCGAAAAAGAATTTTCGACTTATATTGATTTAATAGTAGAGTGAAAGATATGATCGATATTCGGGATTGACACATTTCCATATCTCGTAATTGATCGGATCATGTTGACGAAGGGATTATAGTTTCACGGTAAACGAACGAATTTGGTTTTGTCATACCACGTGACATTCCCCGTCACATGTATTGCCCTGACACATTGCTAGATGTCAATCTGGGATGACGAGTATGAATTGGTGATAAATTAAAAGGATGTTTTAATCTATCAATTTTGATTAGATCAAAATAATAGTTCACGTCGTTAGGTATCGTGATCGGGAACCTGATGGATCGCACACAACAGAGAATTAGAAGATTGCAATTTGTCAATTAATAAATTTAACAATCGTTGAATAAATTAATTAATTGGGTTGGTTATTTATAGGCCTGAATTAATTAATTTGATTAATTAAGTCACGGACCGAATTTAATTAAATGGATTAATTAAATGTTGGACCGGACCAGGCCCGTTTGGGTTTATATAAATACATGGCTAGAGTGTTCAATCCATACAGTTTTCTCATAATTTCTTGCTAGCACAAGAGGATAAAACACTGGTAGTTGCAATTTGTTCTCTGTGTGAATTACCGTTGAAGGTTGGACAATTGGACAGCTATGAAAAACAAATCCAAGTTGCTAGAATAAAAATATGGCAAAGGAGTTTGCAGATCTAGAAAAGGTACGACTTTTACCACAATTTCTATCTAAATACAAAAATAAATCCTGATGAGAATCGAAAATTGTTTTAATTTTTCGTTGCGCTTGTAAAGTAGATTCCCAATCCAAATAAAGGAGACTAGAAGAGGAAAATATATTGATTGCAGACATGCATAATCACGTGACATGGGGAGTACGACTATCCTTAAGCTCATCTTTGTTGTTTTCATTGGGAGTACCGACATTTTCTATAGTTGGAAGATTGCTTACTTTAAAAAAATCATACACAAGAGTAATGAAACTACTGAAGAATTGTTAACATCATCGTCAGAGTTCATAAATTCTTAACGATTTTTTTTTAAAGTAAGAATAAAAACAATTAATTGAAAATTAGAATTGAAGAAAATATATTTAGAAACAATAATATAATATTGAAGAAATATTGATACAAGGAAGATAGAAATTGAAGAAATTATTTGAAACAAATGAACAATTGTATAATAACTGTATAATTTTATTGCTAGAGTTATGAGAATACTAGAAAATTGTAGAGAATGTTAAATTGTGATTAATTTGGTTTGCCTTGGACACCTAGTTATGTACTTTGAATTGTTGGAGACAACTTATAAAAAGGGCTATGTAAGGGTTGGTTTTTAATATATTTGTTTGATCAGTTTTAACCCGCAAAAACGTGATCAAAATACAATTTATATGAATGAAAATTTGGACAGAGTTTCGGTATAAAGATTACGCAAAACAAGAATTAAGAAGGAATAGAGAATAATCCAAAGCGAGACGTTATCTCTTTCCTTAAGACAAATTGCCCCATTATGGTGCTCAAGGTGAATAACACTTGTCTCCCAAAATACAATGGATTCATAACTTGTGGTAACAGCACTTCAAACCATAAGAAACCGACGAACTTTTGGCAGAATTTTCCCTCTACAAAGGAAATATATGAAATGCTATGAAATTTAGAAAGGAGAATGAATGCTCAATGCAATTGGTGTACCCAAAATCATGTCCATAGAGTTCTATTTATAGATGTAGAAAGGGTGCAAATGAAGTAGTGTGGGCCAAAACCTGCATCCTTTCGAAAAGTTGCAACACTTCATTTCTTCCAACTTTGGTCCGCAATTTCTCATTCATCCAGAATTAGTTTCGAGATTCCAAATATGCCACGACGATATACTCGACAAGTAAAATAAGTTGGTCTATTTACTTTTGTAATTTGACCATCGGATCAAATCCGAATACTTGGTCGAAGTTGACACGTAGTAACACCTTTTCATTTTCCACTTTTACACACCTTTTCATTTTTCAATTTTTGGTTAATAATTTGAACCAATTCCTACATGAATTTAGCCTTACAAAAAAAAAGAAATAAAAGAAATTAAAATTTCAAATGTGAATTGATGGCATCCTACAACGTGTAGATTGCCATATATACTCCATGGCCGTAAAGGTAATCGGGCTCGCCTAGGTCGACTAGCGAACCAACTCATATGAGCTTACGAGCAAATTTCACGAGTAATTTACTACTCAACTCTATAGTAAGGTGAGCGATTAGTCCCACTTGATACCCCTAATCCAAAGGCTCATAACTTATCGTAAATGGATGAACTACCGAAGAGAGACTCACGTGGTGTTGGATTTTTAAGCACTTGAGTAGGCAAATGATTTGTGCTCTCTGCATTTCCCTAGTTATATTTAGGCCACTCATTCACTTCGTTACTAATACTCCCTTGAGTGAGACGTTTCTCCGTTATTAGATCATTCACAACAAAAGAAGAAGAGGGGAAATACTCAATAGATGCAATTTTTTAATTGGCAAAGCTTAATTTTGGCCGTTGTGTTGCACTTAGATCTTAAAGTTTCTGTTTGGTCCCAATTTTTATAACATTTTTTAAACCCATTTTCAACCATAAGTATTATGAAAATCGCAATCTTTATCAATTTTTCAATCACACATTTCATTAACTTTTATCAAAATTTACTAAAATCTGATTGTTAGCTAAACTAAATATGGCCAAGTGTAATAAATGATATCTTGAAATTTTGACGACTTATCCTTTTGATTTGACGTGAGATTCATCATCTTTTCAGTCTAAGTGCCTGTCTGGTAGAAATTATCAGTCTAAGAAAATCGATTTTCAAGTCAAATCATGTGGTCCCACAATCTGACTGCTTCTTACATGGTTGTGTAAAACATTACTAACTGGACAACTCTACCCTTCTTCATCTCCACAAGAATGAATTCTCCGGTCACGTGAAGATGGGAAAGGACGAAAAAATGTGTAAATGCATGTTGTTTGGTCTGCACATTTGTCGGACACTTTCCATTAAACAATTCACCAACGGTCATAATTCAAAGGAAGAATTTCATGCATTTCTCTATCCTCAATTGAAGACAAATTTGACCAAAAAAAAAGACCTGTCGAATATTCAAATAAAACGAAGTTAATTCAAGAAACCCAGATGAGAAAGAGTATGTAGATGAACTTCTAGAAATGTAAATAAACAAATGAATCTATAAAATAGAAATAGAGTACAAATTTGAGTAAAGAATGTTTACCAGTGAACTTTAGGTATAGCAAGCTTCAAGAAGAAAAGAAATGGATATAATTTTATTGGCATGAATGAATTTTATTATACGGTTAATTTTGAAATGAAGCCACATGTTCCAGAGGTGCAAGGCGTCTGTCATGCACTGGAGAATCGTCAAGTTTATAGCGAACCACCCGTCGACGAAAAGGCACATGCAGTTTTCACTTATTGAGAGGGTATAGAAGAAGAGAGGATCTACAAATAGACCAGCAGTGCATACTAAGAGGAAAATTCTGTCCCATTCTTGAACCCATGTGACCCTACATTCCAGGATTTTCCCCCAGAACCACCACCCCTTCCGGCCAGAACCGCCGTGTATGGTTTTACAGTTGGGGATAAAATTTTCATCCTCTTCTTCTGCACCTCCTTCGTCGGTATCAGAATCATCACTGTCATTGTAATTATGTGGATTTTGTTTCTCTCTTCTTCACATGACTACTATCTTGCTCTCTCTCCCCCTCTTCTCCTCTCTCATGAAAAATTTATCTTAAGAAAAAAGGTTAACAGTACACAAATTTCCCTTAGTTCGAATAACCATTTCATCCTACCACACGAACAAGTAATTCATTGTCTAAGTTTAATAAGCTCCAATATTTCTCAATTCTTTTAAAATTCAAAAGAAACAAAACAGTTACATCCTTAATATATACTACAATACATGAATAACAACAATACTAAAAATCCCCACAATCTGGAAAGATGGAGAAGTGGAAAACAGAGACGGTCAATTGCACTTTACCTGAATCTTTCTTTCCCACCACTCGTCTGATGCATTAAATGTTCCCATTGCGGATATATACACCACACCGGTGCTGTTCAGCAACTCGCTCAAACGTTTATACTTCTGGCGAAGACAGTCCCAATGATTCTTGAGTTGCTGCTTCGTCCAACAGTGACCGGAGTTGGAGTTGAACAGCCGGATGACTTGGTCCCATCCGTGTTTCGTGAAGCACTTTCCGTTGTGATGACCGTCGGCTATAACCGTCTCACAGGCGACAACGAAAAGTTGGTTCTCATGTCGATTCCAGTGGGCATTCTTGCACGCAGGTGCTTGGCTATGGCTGGGAGGAGTTTTGGAGGTTGACGAATTCGGTACGGTATCACTCATCTGGAACTATTGTAACCGGATCTGGAGGAGAAATATTGTGATCGGATCTGGAACTGATTCGTCGACTGGTTGGGGAGAGAAGTCTGTTTTCTGTGATGGAAGAGAGAGAGAGAGAGAGATGGTGTTGGACTGTTGGTTGGTGGAGCATGTAATGCGAGGGTAATATTGTAAAAGCCATGAAAAATTGCCTGTTGTTGGACAGAAGAGATGTCAGACATATTTCATTAAAAAATTGGCCAACGATCGGATTTTTAATTACCAATGGTCCGGATTACGCTTAAAAGCACGTCTAGACAGGCCTTAAATCTGGCTCTTGACAGTCTTCGAGCTGGTTAGCATTGGCTATTGCATGGAAGGTCGGATTTCTCAAACAATTTGAGCCCTTGTTTGAGCCCCCATTTTAGAGGAGAAAATAAATTTTTGAATAGTGTATTGATGAGAAATGTGTGGTTAAAAAATAAGAAAAAATTTTTGATTTGCGTATAATATTATTTTATTGAAGAATGTGTGGTTGAAATGGTATCAAATTACTATTGAAAAATGTATTTTGGTGGAAAAATGGGGCTCAAAGCTCTTGTTTGAGCTCCTTTTTTTTGGGAAAAGATGAATTTTTGAATAGTGTATTGATGGAAAATGTGTGGTTAAAGAATAAGGAAAAATTTTGGATTTACGTATAATATTATTTTATTGAATAATGTGTGGTTGAAATGATGTCAAAATACCGTTAAACTTGTTTGAGCCCCTTTTTTTGGGAAGAATGAATTTTTGAATAGTGCGTTGATGGGAAATGTGTGGTTAAAAAAATAAGAAATTTTTTTGAATTTGTATGTAATATTATTTTATTAAAGAATGTGTGATTGAAATGTGTCAAAAAACTATTGAAAAATAAATTTTTCCCTATGTTATTAGTGACTTCTAAATGTACCATAGCTACTGCTTGACTTGCACGTCTAGCTCGTTACTGCCTTAACTGTAGCTGCCAAGAGGTGACATGACATTAACGAATGAAGAACTTTATAAAGTTCGTTATGTTGAATTAATTTATTAATAATGTGCAGTTCTTTGGATAACTGGCTTGTTCATTGTGCATATTTAGGTTAAGAATTCAAGATTCAAAGATAAATATTGGTTCTGGATAGAATTATTTTTTGCTTCGAGAGCAAAATGAGAACGGATTTCCACTGTGTTCTCATACATATTTGTCCTTGTATGATTGTAATAAAGCGTTTGGTGGGAATTAAAATTAGATTTTTTAGTAGATTGTGATAGATTTTTTTGAGATTAAAACGTTGTGAGACCTTTAAAAGATTGGTTAATATTGATTATTTGATTTTGACTTAAAATCAAACTTTAATCCGAACCAAACAACATATAAATTAAAAGTTGATAAAAATTCAAATCAAAATCAACGATTAATTTTAATCAAATATTTTATGAAATTCACAATTTTTTAACTACATGTTTCAACTTTTATTAAAATTTATTAAATATTTGATTTTAATCAACACTATATTGGGGCACTAAGTCAAGTTATTAAATTTAATTTTAAGTTATTTATTATTATTATTATTATTATTAGTAAATGGTTTATTGGCAAAACTGTGGCACAACTGGACCGCAACTCTCTATTATTATTATTAGGGGAATTTTCAAAAATGTTACAAAATTAACAAGGTCCCAAAATGTTGTCATTTTCACTTTATGTGAGCAAAAATGTCACTTTTTTGTGTGAAATGTCCAAATTAGCCCTAATGACAAATTTTCATTAGCATTTAATGATTGATTTGAAGGAGTTGATTTTGTTAATGTGATTATTTATTTTATATATAAAAAATATGGATAAATGTGTATTATATTAATTAATATGAATTTGGGTGAATAAAAAAAGGGTAAAAGAAATTAAAAAAATGAAACATAAACAAATATATCTTCTTGTTTTCTACTAGAAGAAATCGTAATATATACTAATACATTTTTAATCCTTTAAAGTTCATCATTTATATGTTTTAAGCCATCTTGTACAATTAAATTCAAGATATGATACATACAACGAATATGAAACAAATACCCACCAAAATTAGGTTGAAGTGTCCTACACAATTTATTGACGACTACCTTATTAACACTAGCATTATCAAAAGTAAAAGACCAAATTTTAGTCTCGCTATTATATTCTCTAACAATACTGATAATCGTATTATATATATTATTAGCATTATGAGAAAATTCAATAATTATAAAAGCAATAATTTTTTTATGCATGCACCAATGTGGGTCTATATAGTGTGCAGTTGCAGTTATATATGTTTTTTTATTAACCCCTTCCCATATATCAGAAGTTAAAGATATAACACCCCCATATTGTTGTAAATCCATAATTAATTGTTATTTTGAATTATTGAAATATTGTATTGTATCGACACGAAGAGTGTTTCGACTTACCCCAACGTACCTTTGTTGCAGATATTCTTTTACGAACGAGACGAAGTGTTGGTTGTAAGCAATAGCTAGAGGCAACTCGGTGGTGGTAACAAATTTCACCATTTCGGTTCAAGTATTGTCCTCTGAATACACCCATGTGGATATGGGTGAAGTCGTAGAACCGGCGCCTAGACTGTCAAGTTGCAATTGTGTTTCACCAGTTGGAAGAAGTCCATGTCTGGCCGCACATGCTTTGTAGTGGCGGTTGAGATGGGTGGTAACAATTCCTTTTTGCCATGTCAATCTTTGTTGACAGTATTTACATACTGTTTTAGATTTTTCAAGGCCATCGACGACTTTTCCCATTGAAATCAACTTAAAGTGATACCAAAATTTTGTTTTTTTTTGCCATTTCGCTTTCCCCTCGCATGTGGGATGTTTAATTCGACATTTTCGTCCTCATGTTCAGTTTCGGGAACGTTAATATCATGCAAATCAATTGGATTGTGCCTTCCCTAACTGTGAATGTGAACATCCTCAGGTATGGGTACATCATTCAGATCGACAAATTCATTTGGAAATTGACTTTGCGGCGTTTTAGGCGATTCACCATGATGTGGCCCACATCCCATATCAAATAAGCTCTCAACAAATGAGCGTTGGTCCATTTGTTTGATTGTTTATGATGAAATTCAAATAAAATAACTAGAAAAATATAAATGTCGTGACATTGTGAGAATTGAGAATTGGATGAATTGAAATTGTAAGTAATAAATTGTAAAAATTGAATCGATATTGTATATTTTACAGCACAAGAAAGAAAAAACTCGATAATTGATATAATAAAAGAGAGTTGAAAGAGTTGAAGTAGTGATTAAGTGATTGATATGAAAAAAAGGGGGGGTTAAGGAGTATTCATAGTAGAAGGGGAAAAAAAAAGTTTTAGTGACCAAATGGTCACTTATGCTCAGCTCGTGGCTCGTTGCTCGTCGTTGAAACGAGCCACGAGCCATTTTTAACGAGCCGAGCCCGGTGAAGCCCGCTCGGCTCACGCTCAGGCTCGTGATTTTACGAGTTCGAGCCACCCACGAGCCCTATTTCGATGAGCCGACGAGCGACTCGACCCTTTTGACATTCTTACCACATACGGACAAATCAATCAAAAAATTGTGAGATCATAACATTTTATATATGTTCATGCAAAACACTCATGCAGCGTTAGGATGAACCAAAGTTTAACTTGTAGAACTGAGCGGAGGGAAGGATTGAACTGTCGTTCTTGACAGTTCATCTGTCGACTAGTTCATCTATCAAGAATTACTGAGGCTAACCGTCGGGACAGTTAGGCGCGATGTCATTTCTCTACATTAGTGAACTGTCAACAGATGAACTATCGAAAAATCTACTTTTCACCTCTAAACACATAGGTATTATTGAAAGTTATTTCACTCCATATTCGAGCATAACGAAACATTAAAACCAAAGATATGATGTCAACTGTCTAGCAAGAGTTCAACCAAAATACGAGTACTATCCACAACAAATGGATTCCAAGTGATAGCAATGTTATTTCTGCATCACAAAAGTACCAAAAATATTGAAACAAAAGATATGTCAAGTGTCAATCCACATTTTCACCCAGCATTGAAACATCCAAAATGATTGAAATCTGAACTTTGAAAGCAAATGAAGAAGATAAATATTAAACTGGAACTCTAGATAATTTTTTTCCTCAACATTAGTGTTAGCACATGTAACGTGTGCATATATGCATCACTAATAGAAAATGTATACAAAAAAGAAAATTAAAATTTATGGTACGAAATTATAGAAAGTAGGGGAAAAACATTTTCAACCATAACACAGCCAGAAATTATTCAAAACGTTAAAAAAAATTACATAATATTAAACGGATTTTTACCTCTTTCTAATCCAAATTCAAGCTCTTATTTTAAACCCAGAAAAAAGCTCTATTTTTTCGCATCTCATAAACCCTTTACAGCTGAAAATATTACAAAAATTGAATAAAAAAATAAGATTTTTCTTTCTTGAATCGAAGTCCGTAATAAGAGAAATGAGAGAGAGAGAGTTAGGATTGTTTGAATGAGAGAAATTAGATTCATCACTTTTTTTTCCAACTTTTCATCACTGACATTGACAAGATTTTTGTACAATTTTTCCATTGGGTCAAATATCATTTAATTAGGATATGTAGGAAATTTGAAATTATCTTTCAGGGCAAATATGTCTTAAAATGACATTCTTACAATGTGAAAAAAAAAAAAAAGTGACCTTTTTATGAATGTCTTGAGATTATTATTTATTATTATTATTATTATTATTAAATGGTTTATCGGCACAACCATGGCGCAACTGGACCGCAACTCTCCTCTAATAATGGATGCTCATGAACTCAATATTTCATCAGTACTTGGATTCACTTCCAAACACGCCCTTAAATCGAAACATACCTTTAAATTCCCCACCATTTCAACAACCAAGAATTCCCATTTCAAGCAATTCAATCTCATGATCCATAGTACCAAAAATTATGTAACCAGAGGCAAAAACGAAACAGTGTTCAACGACGAAGCTTACGAGGCGGAGCGACTGAGGCTAGACGCCGAGGCACGAAACTCCATGGCAGATAAATCTTCAAAGGGGGTTCAGATTGAGGACGACCCGAAGGCATGGAAATGGGTTATTCGAAATCGGGTATGGGACTTGATGGAGGCGCAGAACATTGCTCAGTTCCCCCGTCCCGTTCATCACAGAATACCCAATTTTGTTGGAGCGCCACTTGCTGCCACTAAAGTAAATAGTTGAACATTCATTTTGTTGGAATTTATCCAATTCTTTCACTGTCTGTGTTGATTTTTTGTTAATGGACTTGTGGGGTTCGGCAGTTAAGTGAATTGGAGGTGTTTAAGAAGGCAAAATGTGTGAAAGTGAATCCAGATACGCCACAAAAGCAAGTGAGGCTCCTCACACTGAATGGTTAGTTTTGAATCAATAAATATTTACCACAGTGATGAATGATGTTTGTTATGGTTGGAAAGGAACTCTTTTAAGCTTTAACTATGAACTATGAGTCTGACCTTATTTTGTTGCACACATACTTGTATATTGTGGGCTGCTATTTAATTATTTATTTTTTTGGCTCAAACACACATATTGTACTTTAGCCGTTGACAGCTATTTTAAGACATAATCATGCTCTTGCACCGATGCCCTGATTTGATTGACAATGGATAAGGTTAGGTTACTTTTCATTTTTCACCTTCGAGCTAAAGAAACTACTACTTGGCTACCACACTTGTGGGAATGTACCAGTCCATCTGTTTGTTGCCCATCTATTTCCCATTTGTCATAAGAACGCATTTGAATGTTTATGATTAATGATATAAAGGGGAAGTTTAACAAAATACCAAGCATATGAGGGGTTTAGCATTACATAAATTGTGGCTTCTCCAATTAAATGAAGTTATTAAATACATTGAATCTTCCTATAATGATTTTTTATTTTTTTCCAACTTCACTTGCTATTTTGAAAATACCTTTTTCAAATACAAACATATTGATATTATATCCATATTGTGCCCATGAGTATTCCACATTTTGATATTTCCTCTCAATCTTTTGGTGTATCTTTAAATAAAAGCTATACTTTTGCATTAAGGATTTGATATTCTACCTGTATTATTTTCTTGCCAGCGGTTGTTGTCTTATGTTATAAGTCTGTTTTATTTGAATCAATATGCCTAATCTCAGGTTATTGCTGCCAAAACTCTATTTTCTCATTTTGTTTAATTGATTGAATTTTTGGTTATATTGACTCCCCCCCTGCCCTTCCTTATTTTGGTGATCTAATATTAGGTAATTTTCATTTAGCCTCTCTGATTTATGAGAAAATGTCACTTGATAGGAGTAATGGATGTATTCAGTTTCAGGGAAATGAATTTATATTACATTTGGCATAGATTTGAATATTAAATTAAGTTGCTGAAGAATTATTTAGCAGTTTGAATATAAAATTTTAATCATAATTAAGTTCTTACTTAGATTTAAGTGAAACTCGGTTTCTTATTTAGATGGGAATTATACTGGTAAATGAGTGGTATCAATAGTATAAAATGAAAATGTTGTAAATCTACAAGTCGTAGATATGGGCTTTTAGGTTATTATGAAAAATTGGAGAACCCTAACAAATAGTTATGGTGGCCAGGTGATACTTACCATTAGGTCAAGAGATAAATGAAAATGATCCCCATGTATAATACATTATGTGATATTAAACCACTGGTGAGGCTTGTTTTGATCTATGTCAATGACTCAACGTAGAGATGCTAGTTTAATAACGTGTAAAAAAATTGATGATAGAAATAGCATAATCGTAAATATATTAGGATGCTGGAAGAATGCGAAGAATATAATGCTCGTTGAAAGAAGGTAGGTGGCTTTGATAGTTGCTGATAGTTTTGCTTAAGCTTCGACATATCTGTTGGCATGCAGATGGCAAGAAACTATTAACTCCACAGCCCCGCCTCAGGACTGGATTTTTCTCTGTTCTTGAGTCTTCTATGTTGAGTCCCAGCACCATCAAGGAGGCTTGTACTTCTGTGGGAGTAGCCAAATATGGAAGGCCGATTGGATTAGATGAGAAGATAAAAGTGGATCTAATTGTAATTGGTTCTGTTGCTGTTGACCCAAAGACAGGGGCAAGACTTGGCAAGGGTGAGGTATGCCCTCCCCTTCCTTTGCATCCGGTGTCTTTTTTGAACATGAAATGAGATGTGAATTCATTCTGGTTTTGAAGAGATTGTTATTCTTGGAATGATTAAAAAATAGCCTTTAAACAGGGGTGACTAGGTGCATAAGAAGGACACAATTTCACGACTTAAATATGTTATTGATTGAAACAGCCTGCAACTGTCTTAAACTTGTCTTTTATGCGGCAAAAGCGATGTGCAATTTCTTCAAAAACTTGAATAACTCGGTGATTATTCTTTTTTAAAGCTTGGATTTTCAGTTCTAAAAAAGTTCATGTTTATTACAAAAATTCATGGTGTAGGGATTTGCTGAACTTGAATATGGGATGCTGCACTACATGGGTTCAATTGATGACTCAACATTAGTTGTCACATCTGGTGAGTTTCTATGACCCCTATGATGAACTTCCACCATTTTTTCTAGAAAGCTTTAGCTTTATGCCCTTTAAATCTAATTTCAGTTGTTCAATCATAATGCCAATATTGAGTAGTGAGAAGCCTGCAAACATGACTTTGGTATGAAGTCCTTGAACCTTGATATTTCCTCTGCCTCAGATGCTAGGAAGTAGTTCAGTGCCATTTGCTGAATGATCATTTCCTAATTGACTTGCCACAATAGCAAATCTACAAGTGGAAGATTATCAATATATATAGGGGTGGATATTTGAGTGATTGTGAGCTCTAGGACAACAAATGGGATACTGTACGACACTGTATGTAAGGGGGGTATAGCATTATCTCCCCCTGGTTGCATTGTGATGACAATTATTTTTCTTAATCAGTATCAAATAGATGAGTTGTATGTTTATCCTTGAGCCTATACACACTGCAAACAGATATCTTGTGACCCAGCTTGGTATGAAACTACTAATATTTATGTTGACGTTGTATTGTTTTGAGCCATGACAATATATTATGGTTTATTGTTATTTTCATCAAGTCAATTTTGTCAATTACTGTTACAGTGCATGACAAACAACTGGTTGATGATATTCCCGTTGAGAAGTTGTTGGTACACGATGTCCCTGTTGACATCATATGCACTCCAACCCAAGTCATCTTCACCAATACATCTATTCCAAATCCTCAAGGTCAGTAGTAGGATCTTGCAACTCTTCCTTTCTCGTCGTTAGTTCTCAAATTCATATTGTCACATTCCGTGTGAACATTATGAACTTGAAGAGATTTGTGGCATGTGGATCCCTGTAGAGAATGGGAATGCGAAGTCATGAAAAGCAATTCATTAACATCAGACACAGAGGCAAGGGAAGTAGAGAGGGACCTTATTTCCTTGACTTGGGGGGAACGTTTGATTACACTACCAATACACTACTAAAACACACATATAGACCCTCCTATATTTAGGCTGCATGAGATTATATAAATGGACTGGACTCCTAAGGTTATAAGAATATTGACTACTTATTAGTTGTTGCTGTTATATGAGAAGTGTTCAACTATTTTCCGTTGGTGCCCCTAAAAATGCTAGTCTTGCTGTGATGCGGAAATTTTATGAATCTTTGAATAACTTCTTGTAATCTTATCTCACTCTTATAATTGAAGTATTAATTACATTTGAAATAGTGATAAACTAAAATTTTACCATTAATATTTTATATAAATGCTGTTGCTTAATTTATTTTTCCCAAACTTTGCTGTTTAATATGGGTTAATCCAGCCGTATAACTATGATAGTTGTATTATATTTTGAGTAAAGTCTATCTACAGTATACTGATTTGCATGCTACATTTTCTTATCTAGATAGTAGACAGTCATGATTTTTTTCCAAAAGTACGAGACCTTTCAGTTATCTCATGAATGAGAAGATTTCCATTCCAAATGTGTTTTTCCACCTAGAAAGTTGACAGTCGACCAATGCAATCACTCCATGTGTCATCATTTTTAATTATAATTGACAGGAAAGTTGATGGGGATCGTATTGGATATTCCCTTGAAGACTTGCCAATATAGGAGACTTATTTAGGAAGAGAATTTATATTTTATGTTGAGAGATTATCTTTTATTAGTTTAGTAGTTTTCCTTATTTATTAGAAGTTCAACTTTAAGTCTATAAGTATGGGTAGGCTTTTCGTTGTAACTTACAGTTTGATTACTGAAGTGCATACGATCAATTTCTCTCTCTCGATGTCTTTCTCTCTACTTTTCTCTCTTCCGTCTCCCCTTCTTCTCCTTTCTTCTGTAACTTCCCCCTTTCTCCTCCTTTTCTTATCTCTTCTTCTATAATTTTGGTTCTTGTTCAATTGCCTGCATAGTTAGAAGTGCTTATGACAGCTCATTTAGAAATATTTTAGGGCAGTAAATGTGAGGAGTGGACTAGGAATATGGTGTTTGTTTTCAATCTTCACGTTTACCTGCTTTGATCAGTGCTTCGGGTGTAGGTGGTGAGCCCCCACATTGTAGAGTGGCATAAGGGAATCATAACTGTATGCATAGATGTGGGATTTTATTCAGGTGTATAGTTTATAATCCTATAAATAGATTATAGGATTATTTCTCTCTTTTATATTCTCCTAATTAGTATTTCTATAGTTGATTTTCCTCATTCTCTCCATCGACTGAACTACGTTTTTCTTGTTTCTTTATTTTTGATCCCTATCATTTTTGTTATATGAGTGATTTAATATTCATACTGGGATCAACTTAACTCCATCTTTATATTTCTAGCCTCCAATAGCTTGTCAATAATTTTCTAGAAGTTATTATTTGACCACACTGCTCTCTCTGTATCTGGAAATCCATTCTCATTATTTTTTTCCCCTTATGATTATGATTTTAGATATAATCACCTTTCTGATGTTCTCTAAAGGTATCTATTGGGACAAGCTTTCTCCTGAAAAGCTTAGTCAAATTAAAATACTACGAGAGCTGAAGAGTAGAATTGAACGAGAATCTGGGCAAAAGCTTCCTTGTGGCCCTTCTGAGAAACTACCCCCAACAGCAAAAAGAAACTGATTATTTCTTCTATATTTTGGAAATTTGAAGACATGGATGCAATGTGTACCTGTAAGATTTCTTTTGGGAGACAAATTCTATTTACTTCAGCATCTTTAGTATCACCCTTCGTATATGGTGGAGGAAGTGACTTGGTTTTGCATGCAAATTTTCTCTGTCTTGGAAAATATTGTTCCTTTTGTTAACTTTTTCCATGTATAAAATGATAAACATTTTTTTGGGATGGAAAAGGAGGGGAAATGACGTGATATTTTTCTCTATTTCCCCCCTTTTGCTCTTAGTGGGGTACGTTTTCAATTGTAAATTTCCATTTTACAATGTTTTATATTAATATCGAATTCGGGTTTGACATCACTAAATTCTTAATGTATTTTTCTTTTCCTCGAGTCTTTTACAAGGCAGATTCAGGCTCTTTCTATTGTTCATAGTGAGAAAAGTTGAGGTTATATGGATCACGAAATTGGGCTGAATTGAAATTAGTTCGTGAAAAGTCTTGGCCCCTGTTTGGTTTAGATGAAAATCAGATTTTTAATAAATTTTGTTAAAAGTTAATGAAATTTGTGATCGAAAAGTTGATAAAAGTTGTGGATCCCATGAAATGTGTGGTTTAAAATGAGCTTCAAGAAATGGGGGCCAAACAGGGCTTAATTCCATGCCTACTAAGCCCTAACACAGCAGTATGTGCCCATTATACTCGTGTTCTTATCATGTTTAATTGAACATTTTGAATTTTTGTAATTTACTGGATTTACATTTGAATAAAGTCACGCCTATTCTAAGGAGTAACATTGTTATCAAAAGAAGAAGAAAGAAAAATACAGAATTGGTGGCATTACAGACTGATTGCTTTAATTTTCCGAAAGTTATAGGCCTAGATCAAATAATAAAGCAAGTGTAGAGGGCTAAAAGTCGAGAACGTTGCCATTCTGTGGAGTCTTGCATGCAGTACTTTAATAGGTTTGGTCTTTTAAAATCTTGTTTTTGATGCAGATTTTCTGAAGTCGTCTTCTGTAGCAAATCCAAACCTTTGTGGATGGGACATGTCTGTTTTTGGGGATTAAAGCATCTCTATCAGAAGAAGAAAAGTGCGTATTCAGGAAAAGGGAAGCCTCTCTACCCTTTCATATTGAAAACTTCTTTTTGTGCTGTGGAGATATAGTTATCGGTGTCATTTGGAATTTAAAAACTTCTCAGTTCTCGTCAATTGGTTCAGAAACAAAGTCTGAGGAGACGTCTACATGTATCATTGTTGTGATAGGGTTGTTATTATGACGAGACATAGTAGGGAGGTTAGAAGCGTCTACACAGAGTCGTTCTTGGTCATCCTTCACGTCAATCTTTGATGGGATATGTGTCTCAGAAATATTTCTATAAATTTGTTCCAATGGAGACTCCGGAGTTTGAATTGTGCTGATTACATTTTATTCTTCGGGTTCTTCTCAAAATCAAGCAGTAAAGAATAATTCATCAAATAACAAATTGTTACATGTATGTCATGTAGGGTGGGTATGAGTAGTCCTTACCATGAATAATGTTATTCTTTACCACTTGATTTTGAGAAGAATAAATCAAATAATAAACTGTCACATGTATGTCACGTTGGGTTGGTATCGGTAGTTCTCGTCATTAATAGCATTAAACGCACAAATTAGTGTTTGAAAATAAGATTCCTAAGGCATGTTGGATAGTTCAAGAATCAATGAGGACTTTGTGACAAGACAATTAACAAAAGTTTTACATCTTGACAATGTTCCCTGACAATCCATGTTTCTCACAATGGACAATCAATGCACTGTTGGAGCGAAGCCTTGTCACAACATAATTTGAAAATGATCGAGCTACTTGTACCCGGGTGCTTACACGCTCCCATGTGAGAGGCGTGTAAACGCTCTGGTACAAATGAAATTTCCCATTTGAAAACCGCCTATAAATAAGCAATTGTGTTGGGCTACTAGGGAGAGTTTGGCACTTCCTGGAAGCCTTCTCACAATAGGGAGTTCGAGAGGGGGGGGTTGGGGGGAGGATTTTTTTGTCCTTTTAATTTACATGGGTCCCACATATGGCAATGGGTCGGGTTTAGACCTTGTCCAACCCTGTCTTAGATGGGGCGGGGTGGCAGGCTTGCCCCGTTTGTTACCTTCTTTTTTATTTTTATGATATTTTCAAAATTTCAAATTATGCTATTATTAGAAAATAAAATGCAAATCCAAAATTTTAAAATCCAAAATAAATAACGCTCAAATTAACTTCTTTTTTCTTTCCTTTTCACCGGAAGGGGCGAGTTTTTTTTGTAATCTCTAATTTTGCATGAATCCTAGTCCATATGAGAGAATATCAAGCATTCTTTCTTATTTTTTCGTCAAGGTAGGTTAGTTCATAAATAAGAACCTTTTGTAAACGATTATCGATGCACACTTGTAAATGATTACTGTTCACAATGTTCGTGACGTAATCAACAATTAACGATGGTGCTTTGGTAGTTAATTGTCGTGGCCATTGAATTAATTAATGAGAAAGATTTCAATCCGACATTTTCGTCGTTCTTCTCTGTGCATTTGAGTCTCAAACGGACGAAGTTATTAAATGGGCTATCAAAACTAGGACCTAAGCAAAGCCACCAACCGTGGAAATCCTAACGTTGGCCATAGTTATACATCCATCTCAAAAAATTACATTTTAACCATTGTGATTATATATGTGTGTGCTCACGCGATAGTGCATATAATTATCAATATACGCTTGTCAAAAATTACCTATGAAGACATCATCCGTGACTTCGTTGACTATCATGGAAGGCACTTTAATCGTTAATCATTGACGAAAATTGATTTTTATTCTTTGTTCACATTCTTTTTATCTTTTAATATTTCATCACCTAATATTTTAATTATGATATTAACAACTTTTATTTTATTCCAAATAAAAATTTTCTTTATATATATTTAACTTTATATTTTATTAGTATTACTTTTGGACAAAATTTGTCAGGAAATATTATTTTGTAATATTACTAAATGAAATTTTGTTCTGATTTGAAATAAATTTTTTTACTGTCGTTTAACTACCGGTAGAAATTTCTAGAACTAATATTTTTATATTTTTATTATTTTCTTTAATGTAGAAACTGCATTGATAAATTAAATTATTCTCTCCTGACATTTATTCTCTCTTCTCTTTTTCATAACACGTTAGCACAAAAACTTAATTTTTCAAAATCTTGTGAATGTAGCATTTTTTTAAGCAAAATTATTTATAACATATACTAAAAATTAATTTGATGACATGTGAATTTTTTATACATGTGCATATAGCACGTTAATTTGTGTACATTTCAACTTTATGTCGTAATTGGTCGAAATTCACATTCAATCTATGATGTTAAAAGTTACTTTACGAAATTTCGGTTGATTTATCTTTGTAAGGCAATTATATTCAATTTGTCCAAATCAATTGTGCGTACCACTCTGCCCCAAATTCCCAATTAATTGTCTGCCAAATTAATAGTGTTTAATAGTTCACACATAATTCCATGGTCTATGTTCAAAGTTATAGTGTATATGGTGGATAATGATTACTCCCCTTTTTTTTTTTTTTCTCCTTTTTTTTCATTTTTTTTAATGCACGTGGGAACCTTTTTTTTTCTTTACACACAACTTCATAATTTCGCATTCCGTACATTGTACCGAAATTTGTATAAATTCGTATCGCAATCATTATGTTTGATAATTAGTTTTTATATAAAGTTTATACCATATTTGTATAGTAATTAATATTTTTTTTTATCTTATTAAATATTTTTAGATGTTCTTCTATAAATTTTAAATTGATAACTTATCATATTGTTGGTCCTAACGTAATACAACATTGTACTTAATATTTCAGAAGAGTATAAATCCTAGATCAGTCTATTATAAATAATTTGTTGTACTCCTTAAGTAGTACAACATTGTAATTAATATTCTTAAAGAATATTAATTGTTCTTGAATAATATAAATTATAATTTTTAATATTCTAAAAAAATATTAACATATTACTCTCGATGAAATAATAGTAAAATACCACATGCACTCGAAATAGCATGTCTTAAATAAATTTTTTTTTAATATCTATCTTTGAAGAAAACACTTAATTTATGAAATGTTGATATTGACAATTTGATTAATTATTATATGACGTTCAATCGTATATGTAAAAATTAATTGCATTTCTTTATTGTGTATTTAATCAAATGGCAAGTATCACAAAACTTGAGTTTACTGTACTTAATATACGAGTAAATTTAACCAATAATCACTGAACTTTACACTTGATTACTACTTGCTCACTCATCTTTCACATATTACTGAATGCTCACTCATCTTTTCATATAATTACTCATTCATCACTCGTCTCTTCAAATAATTGGGCGACTTTTACGGCAAATTTTCGACAACTCCGACCACAAAAAATGTCGAATTTTGATATCGTTGGAAAGCCCACGATGTCCTCTTCGATTACCACCCAAAATCTCATTATAACTCCAAGGGATTCGATCGAAAAATTGCCTTAAAAGTTGCCCAAAATTTTTGAAAATCTGCCCAGATTTTCAGATTTTTTGACGACTTTTAAGGCAATTTTTCGGCAACTTTCGACCATCAAAACTATCGAATTTTGATACCATTGGAAAGCCCACAATGTCATCTTCAATTACCATCCAAAATTTCCCCATAACTCCAAAGGGTTCGATCGGAATAAACCCACAAAATCAGCACCTTGAAAAGGCGAAAATCTGGACAAAATTCGGGATGCTGACTTTGTGAGTTTATTCCGATCGAATCCTTTGGAGTTATCGGGAAATTTTGGATGGTAATTGAAGAGGACATTGTGGGCTTTCCAATGGTATCAAAATTAGATAGTTTTGATGGTCGAAAGTTGCCGAAAAATTGCCTTAAAAGTCGTCCAAAAAATCTGAAAATCTGGGCAGATTTTCAGAATTTTTGGGCGACTTTTAAGGCAATTTTTCGATCGAATCCCTTGGAGTTATAATGAGATTTTGGATGGTAATTGAAGAGGACATCGTGGGCTTTCCAACGATATCAAAATTCGACATTTTTTGTGGTCGGAAGTTGTCGAAAATTTGTCGTAAAAGTCGCCCAATTATTTGAAGAGACGAGTGATGAATGAGTAATTATATGAAAAGATGAGTGAGCATTCAGTAATATGTGAAAGATGAGTGAGCAAGTAGTAATCAAGTGTAAAGTTCAGTGATTATTGGTTAAATTTACTCCTTAATATACATAACAAAAATTATCTGTCATAGGTATTTGATATTGATGTTCATTTTGTCTCAAAATATTTTGGAGAGACAATAAAAGAAGAAAATAAAAAATTCTTTCATGATCATGCAAAAGCACTCATCTTTTTTCGTCATCATCTTCATGATGGATTAAAAATCGAATCTCTCACTGAAAAAGATCCACAAATTCTTTCAAAAAAAATTAACTGAAAGATTTGATCATCAGATGACTATAAGTCCTCCCGAAAGCTCGCCATGAGTTATGCATCTTCATTTGAAAGATTTCAAAACTGTTAGTGAGTACAATCATGAACTGTTCAGAATATATTTAAAATTAACCTTATGTATAGAAAAATCACTCAAGAAGATATGTTGGAGAAATTTTTTCCATTTTTCATGTCTCGAATGTGCTCCTACAACAACATTGTGAGCGTGATTTTAAAAAGTACTTAATTCATATCTTGTCTGCTTGTGAGTGAATAAATAATGAGTTGTTAACGAAAAATCATGGGTTACATCTAATTGATTTTGTAAAGTTGCCTAAAACAAATGCAATATCAAGACAAGGACGTGAACACGAATTTGGACATAGACGTGAACGTGCATGTGGAATAGATCATGGATGAAATAATTAGCAAAGCTATCAGCAACAAGGCTACAATTTCAAAAGAACAAAACAAACAAAGTAGTACATCCAAAAATGAATACGAAAAAAGTTACTTTAAATGTAGAATGAAAAGGCATTGGACACTTACCTATCATACGTCAAAACATTTTGTATATTTCTACAAAAAATAATTAGGAGAGAATAAAAAGTGAAGACAAATTGTGTTGATTATGATGGTCCAATTGATACGACTCATTTGGATGTCTCTGATTTCTTTTCTAATCCAAATAAGATTATTGATCATTTGATTGAAGATGGTGTGATGTAAGATATATATTAGTTTACTTTCTAATATTTTCCTTTTGTTTCAAAAATTAAATTTAAAATATGTTTTTATTTTTTGCAAAAAAATAAAAATAAAATTGAAACTTTATTATGCATCGTTAATTTTATAATATTGAATTATGACTACTCTTTTAAATTAAAATTAAAGTTTTTAAAATATATATGTTTTGTTATAAATTCATGATGAATTGTCATGATATTTGTTTGATTGATAGTGTAGCTACATATACTATTTTTCAAGACAATAAATATTTTTTGGATTTAATATTAGCAAAAAATAATGTTAATACGATATCAGATATATTGAATATTGCTGGAAGCTTTGGAAAAACTTGTATTATTTTACCAAATAATACAAAATTATATATTGACTGTATATTTTATTTTAGTAAATTCAAAAGAAATTTGTTTAATTTTAAAGATATCACATTGAGACGATATAAGAAAATAATGTTGAATATATTTACATAACTTTTTTTTTTTTTTTTTTTGTATTTGTCCAAAAGCAGAGAAAATAAAAATTTTATGCACTCTCATTTGACATGTATTATACATTTTTAAAAATGGTTGAATCAAATATTGCCACGAACCAAAAATTCATTGACATTAAAAATTTTATACTTTGACATGATCGACTTGGACATCTCAAGAGTTATAATGATGCTCTGAATAATAGACAACTCATATGGACATCGTTTAAAGAACTAGAAGATTCTTTTAGCCTAATAATTATTTATGTATATTTTGTTCGTAAGATGAGTTAGTCATTAGACTTTCGACTACAAATGTCAATATTGAATTTCCAACTTTCTTGAAAATAATTTATGAATATATGTGAACCAATACACCCACCATATGGACAATTTCATTACTTTATGGTATTAATTGATGCTTTTACTAAATGGTAACATATTTGTCTACTTTCCACTAGCAATGTAACATTTGTTAGACTACTTGTTATGAATAGCATTACTTATAGTGGTAAACGCACAAATTAGTGTTTGAAAATAAGATTTCTAAGGCATGTCGGATATGTGAAGAATCAATGAGGACTTTGTGACTTGACAATTAACAAAAGTTTCACATCTTGATAATGCTCCCTGACAATCCATGTTTTTCACAATGGACAATCAATGTACTGTTGGAGCGAAGCCTTGTCATAACATAATTTGAAAATGATCGACCTACTTGTACCCGGGTGTTTACACGCCCCCCATATGAAAGGCGTGTAAACGCTCCGGTACAAATGAAATTTCCCATTTGAAAATCGCTTTTGGCACTCCTTGGA